>NC_142809.1:50974414-51274414 GCF_049724085.1 Artemia sp. Qi Xiang Cuo | reverse complement strand
AGTGGGAAATGCGGATACGCTCCTATAGAACAACATCTAGCAATTGCAAAAAACTGACAGCCGCGTTATGCGATGACCTATATTCGCTGATTTGTAAAGTGGAAGAATATGATGATTTTGCACAATCTCTCTGTAAAAGTTTGCTGACAGGACAGAATTCCACGATTACAGAATTACACGATTTCTCTTTCACGATGCCGTTCTTAAACGATTTCTCTTCTCGTAGATCTCAAATTGAGGTTAAATTGAAGGGTGGCGAACCCACGAAATTCCCGTTCTTATTGCCGAGATATGGAACTAAACATTTACCGAAAATAAGAAAAGAGGAAATCATGAAGACGCATTTTGATTCCAATTACCCAAGGGAAAAAAACTCAAAAGTTTTATTGAGTGCGCCCCCGACCTCCAGAGGGCTTCGAGGGTAGAAAAAAAAATATCAGCCTTGGGTACACTATTCCAAAAAGATTGAAGTTAAATTGATGTTTGCTATTTTTTGTTATATCGATAGCAGTTAATAGTGCCATCTCCTAATGCAGCCACGTACCATGCAACAGCCCCGGGTTCATCCCCTCTGGGCCGGATGCCAAAATTCGTGATGGGATTCTTGGCCTTTTCCTCACAAACGGGATTCTTCGGACTATTCATTTCTTAGTGTTGCTGTTTCCTCGGGCGTTCGAACCATCTTTGCTGAGGCAAAAGCGGGAGATGATCCTGATGAGCACCCTAGGCTTAGTCTTTGCTGGACTAGGACTAGGACACCATTTTTTATGGAATGGATTTCTGATCCATCTAGAAATTATCAGAGGGCTGATTATTTATGGGTGTTCAGTTGGAACAGGCCTGTTCGGAATAGTATGCTTTGGTTTAGCATCGATCAATTTTTTTTCTATTGCCGGATATTTCTTTTTTCAAGAACACTTTTTTCGACACTACTATGATGGCGAAGAGGAAAAAAGGAAAATTCATGCACGTCAATTTTGATTTGTATGGGAACCCTCGTACATCAAATTATTAGGAACGGGGATGGCCCTCTGAGCATTCTTCGGGCCGTTAGCATGAAAGATCCAAACTACATCTGGCGTTTAGTATACAATGTTAGTCTGAAGTTGTGCACTACAATGCTAAGTTTCAGCGTGATTGGATCTGTCGTGTATGCTGGGCTAGCCAAATGGCTAAGCCCAGCGCAACACGAAAAATCTCGGAATGTTGTATATGCAGCTTGAACAAATATAGATGTGGGAAAACCGAGTTTAAGCGGCATATTTCTACACAACATGACATTTGGAGCTATATCGATTTTATTAATATGGTGCTAAATAAGCAGGAACTCGGCATCATGAACGCAATGGAAAATTACATATTTGAATTGTATGAAGACGAGAACCTAACTTGGATCCCCCAAAAGGCGAATTAGTTTCTGGAAAACCCACATATGAAACAACGGTCTTGATACCCGTTTGAATGAATTTGAGTTAATTAAGATCGATTGTGTGTTACCATCTCCTGTAATAAGAATGGCAATGATACCATTTGGACTTGCATAAATATGAAGCATTTATTGATTTAAAAATCATTTTACCAGCCATATAGATTAGTTTTTCAGCTTTGGTTGAAGATAGAAATTCACCCATCTATTTAAAGACGTTTAATGAAAATTGATATATTGATATTGATAAGTACGATCTTGATTCCCCTTTCACTGGACTTGAGTCAATTAAGATTAATTGCGTATTGCCATCTCCAGTAATAGGAATGTCGATCAGACAAATTAGAGTGCATAAACATGAAACTTTTAGATTTTTTTCAAGCATAATTTTACTGGCTACATAAGCTAATTTTTCAACTCCGGTCCAGAACAGAAATTAACCAAATGTTCGTCCCCATACCTCTTTCATGTTCATTGTATCAACATCAGCCGCTCCAGTAACTGCAAATCTGGCGATTGAAGCCAAATTCAAGTTTTTTCATAACCTAGCCTTAAATTTTCTGTTTAGTTTAGAATAGAGAATATAGGAAGGGTAAACAAGTCAAAAGTTATGCTAGTGTCCAAAAGGAAATTCAAAACAAAAGTAAAAAAAAGGCGAGTTTCAAAAAACTAAAATTTCCCATTTCATTCCTTTATTTACCCTATATAAGACGGCTGCTTACTTGTCGCTCCATATATTTTAATTTGCACGATGGGAAAGATGCGTCAATTGGGAAGGCAGGGGGTATGTTTTTCTGGGTTTTCCCCCTCTGGCTTTGAAAAATATCTTTCTTTGGTATTTTCATTGAAAAATGGCTTTTTTGTTATTTTCATTAAAAAATGCAGCAAAATTGCCCTTTACAAAATTTCGAATGATACATTTTATCCTCTTCTCCTTCCCTATACATTTTTTTGAATATACGTCACTGGGAGGAAACAAAGAGAGCAAAATTATGTCACGAGTAGGTCTACCAGGGAAAAATCAGCTAGCCTACTTTTATTCTTAAAATCTATGCACGCGTCTTAATTCTGCGCGCTAAGAGCTATTTCACAATTGGCCCAACTCCTGTGGAGGGGCCGCTACTTTGTCATTATGTTTACCAACTCAACTCATTATGCTAACTGCCCATCCAATTATTTGTTTTCAATATTTTGATGATTGAACATTCGTACCCTTATTATAACTTGAAACTTCCTGTGAACTTTGTGAATTTTTATTGCCAAGTATCTTCGCGAAATTCAAAACCATCTTCTTTGTCTAGCTTAGAATAAAATGCATTTCTTCTTTAGCTGATTAAGAATTTAGACTCAAGTTTGAAACGGGATTTAAACTAAATTAGGGAGAGCTTAATTTATGTCGGGAGTATCCTTCGAAAGAATTTTATTTATTTTTTGTATTTTAAATATATCACATATTCCTTTCAGTACAATATCGTAAGGCATGGAATTATATATAAGCATGAGAATTCCTTACTAGCTAGCCATAACGCATGAAAAATATTCATAAAATTAAACCCCACACCTTTCGAAACATTATTCCAGCAAGTAATGACACTAGAGAATAATACTGATGAACTTAAAGAATTCATATTTCAATTCTTAAGATCAGATAAAGGTTTAAAATATAGTAAAACCTTACACAACAAAGATAAAAAAGAAATCTCATTTCCCGTTATTCCAAAACTTAAGTCAAAATTTATAATTAATGATTTCGAAAAAAAGGCAGAAATTGATATGGCCCTAGGGAGAGACACAAGACAAAGTCGAAAAGGAAGGTCAATAAACGAGATAGAAAATTCTCCAAGCGACTCTGCTGTAAGGAAATCTACTGAAAACCCCCATTTGCCTATTACCAGGAAAATAAAATCTCTGATAAAAACTATGCTATGTTAAACGAATTACCAAGCATATGGACTTTCATCAAGGGATTGTGGTGAGATCATGCCTAAGCCAATATCACCAAGAACGCACCATCTAGAGGAAAAAAGAAATTATCATAGATAATCCCCAAAATACACCAGATCCCGTACTACCCAGCACTAAACCAACACAAGTCAAATTACACAATGAAAGAACGACGATAGGTACACCACCAGAAATATTAAATCAATAAACGGAAACAAGCTCCATCCTTCGATTAGACTATGAATTAGAAAATCCAACAAATGAAGTCGAAACCCCTATCCCAACAACCACATCAATATTTGATACGCGAACTGAGGATTTGCACTCCTCGATATCAGAAACTACCACGAATACAATCACAGAACTAATAAAAGTCAATGACGAATCAGCAAGGATAGCTATCACGATAACTTATCGAGAACCCACTAAATTTACAAAATGGGAATGGACAACATATGTAAAACTAAAAAAGACTTATTCTTTTGGAAAAATACTGACAAAACAAAGAGAAAAATTCAAATGGTCCAAACAGATTCTGGTTTTAACGCTAATAAGAGAGAAAAAGACCCTTTCACGACAAATAAATTCCTAAAAATGCTGGACAATGGACGGCAAGAATATGTGCTAGTGCTAGGAAGTGAGCAGTCAAGACTGAGGGGAATAAAATTGATATGTACACTTACCATGTACCGTTAGACGGGATTCTTACCAAGATTAAAATACCTCTCCAGTTATTACAGAAGAATATGCTGATTCCAGAAGAAGAAAAACAAATATATGCCTGAACATATATTGCACGAAAATTCTACATGCTATTAAGTATGCAAAGACAGCTGCTGAGGCTAGTCGTAAAGTTAGAATCGGTACAGAAGTCCGGAAGTGGTCTGAAAATCCTGCTCTTGGTGACGCAAGTGCAAATACGAAATTTTGGAAGCAACCTTGGATTGAGTATAATTGTCCAAGACTTGGTATTATAAACAAAGTTCGCTTACTTGTTGAGCATAAGTTTGCCAAGGCCTATTTAAGCATAAATGTGAAATGATCAATCAGCAAAGTAAATTAGTTAATAATGATCCAAATCTAATGTGGAAATTTCTTACACCTAGGTGAAATATTATCATTTAAGGAAAACTATAGTAAGGTACAAAGATGTTTCAGAGTTTTTACTGGTACTGCCATGGACAATACAAAAAAAATTGGGGCCACATTTTGTTGTAAGGATTGCTAATTATGAGGAGTTTTGCCAAATTTCAGGATTGAATAAATAGCAAACCTAGGAAAATTTGACCTTCTATATGTCCTTGAATTTTAATAGACTGATATTAAGACTAGCTTACCTTTGCTTAATGATAAAAACTGTATTGTTAGCTGCCAGTGACTAGCACTGTATCAAATTGTAACATTAACTCGTAGTTTGGAATTTTGAATCGTTGGAGTGAAATATGCCACATTTCAGTCAACATTTCTGACTATTTTTATAAAGGGGCATCAATTAACAGAATGTAGGCGTAAATAGGAGCATACATTTTTTTTAAATTCAGCAGATTTTTTCTTTCATTTATCTAATCAAATAAAAATGCTTAATGGGAAATGGGAAATGGGGATACGCTCCTATAGAACAACATCTAGCAATTGCAAAAAACTGACAGCCGCGTTATGCGATGACCTATATTCGCTGATTTGTAAAGTGGAAGAATATGATGATTTTGCACAATCTCTCTGTAAAAGTTTGCTGACAGGACAGAATTCCACGATTACAGAATTACACGATTTCTCTTTCACGATGCCGTTTTTAAACAATTTCTCTTCTCGTAGATGTCAAATTGAGATTAAATTGAAGGGTGGCGAACCCACGAAATTCCCGTTCTTATTGCCGAGAGATGGAACTAAACATTTACCGAAAATAAGAAAAGAGGAAATCATGAAGACGCATTTTGATTCCAATTACCCAACGGAAAAAAACTCAAAAGTTTTATTGAGTGCGCCCCCGACCTTCAGAGGGAATCAAGAGTAGAAAAAAAGAGTCAGCCTTGGGTAGATTATTCCAAAAAGATTGAAGTTAAATTGATGTTTGCTATTTTTTGTTATATCGATAGCAGTTAATAGTGCCATCTCCTAATGCAGCCACGTACCATGCAACAGCCCCGGGTTCATCCCCTCTGGGCCGGATGCCAAAATTCGTGATGGGATTCTTGGCCTTTTCCTCACAAACGTGATTCTTCGAAGTATTCATTTCTTAGTGTTGCTCTTTCCTGGGGCGTTCGAAACATCTTTGCTGAGGCAAAATCGGGTGATGATTCTGCTGAGTACCCCAGGCCTAGTCTTTGCTGGACTAGGACACCATTTTTTATGGAATGGATTTCTGATCCATCTAGAAATTATCAGAGGGCTGATTATTTATGGGTGTTCAGTTGGAACAGGCCTGTTCGGAATAGTATGCTTTGGTTTAGCATCGATCAATTTTTTTTCTATTGCCAGATTTCTTTTTTCAAGAACACTTTTTTCGACGCTTCTATGATGGCGAAGAGGAAAAAAAGGAAAATTCATACACGTCAATTTTGATTTGTATGGGAACCCTCGTACATCAAATTATTGGGAACGGGGATGGCCCTCTGAGCATTCTTCGGGCCGTTAGCATGAACGATCCAAACTACATCTGGCGTTTAGTATACGATGTTAGTCTGAAGTTGTGCACTACAATGCTAAGTTTCAGCGTGATTGGATCTGTCGTGTATGCTGGGCTAGCCAAATGGCTAAGCCCAGCGCAACACGAAAAATCACCTTGCGCAACACGAAAAATCTCGGAATGTTGTATATGCAGCTTGAACAAATATAGATGTGGGAAAACCGAGTTCAAGCGGCATATTTCTACACAACATGACATTTGGAGCTATATCGATTTTATTAATATGGTGCTAAATAAGCAGGAACTCGGCATCATGAACGCAATGGAAAATTACATATTTGAATTGTATGAAGACGAGAACCTAACTTGGATCCCCCAAAAGGCGAATTAGTTTCTGGAAAACCCACATATGAAACAACGGTCTTGATACCCGTTTGAATGAATTTGAGTTAATAAAGATCGATTGTGTGTTACCATCTCCTGTAATAAGAATGGCAATGATACCATTTGGACTTGCATAAATATGAAGTATTTATTGATTTACAAATCATTTTACCAGCCATATAGATTAGTTGTTCAGCTTTGGTTGAAGATAGAAATTCACCCATCTATTTAAATACGTTTATTGAAAATTGATATATTGATATTGATAAGTACGATCTTGATTCCCCTTTCACTGGACTTGAGTCAATTAAGATTAATTGCGTATTGCCATTTCCAGTAATAGGAATGTCGATCAGACAAATTAGAGTGCATAAACATGAAATTTTTATATTTTTTTTCAAGCATAATTTTACTACTACATAAGCTAAATTTTCAACTCCGGTCCAGAACAGAAATTAACCAAATGTTCGTCCCCACACCTCTTTCATGTTCATTGTATCAACATCAGCCACTCCAGTAACTGCAAATCTGGCGATTGAAGCCAAATTCAAGTTTTTTCATAACCTAGCCTTAAATGTTTCTGTTTAGTTTAGAATAGATAATATAGGAAGGGTAAACAAGTCAAAAGTTATGCTAGTGTCCAAAAGGAAATTCAAAACAAAAGTAAAAAAAGGCGAGTTTCAAAAAACTAAAATTTCCCATTTCATTCCTTTATTTACCCTATATAAGACGGCTGCTTACTTGTCGCTCCATATATTTTAATTTGCACGATGGGAAAGATGCGTCAATTGGGAAGGCAGGGGGTATGTTTTTCTGGGTTTTCCCCCTCTGGCTTTGAAAAATATCTTTCTTTGGTATTTTCATTGAAAGATGGCTTTTTTGTTATTTTCATTAAAAAATGCAGCAAAATTGCCCTTTACAAAATTTTGAATGATACATTTTATCCTCTTCTCCTTCCCTGTACATTTTTTTGAATATACGTCACTGGGAGGAAACAAAGAGAGCAAAATTATGTCACGAGTAGGTCTACCAGGGAAAAATCAGCTAGCCTACTTTTATTCTTAAAATCTATGCATGAGTCTTGATTCTGCGCGCTAAGAGCTATTTCACAATTGGCCCAACTCCTGTGGAGGGGCCGCTACTTTGTCATTATGTTTACCAACTCAACTCATTATGCTAACTGCCCATCCAATTATTTGTTTTCAATATTTTGATGATTGAACATTCGTACCCTTATTATAACTTGAAACTTCCTGTGAACTTTGTGAATTTTTATTGCCAAGTATCTTCACGAAATTCAAAACCATCTTCTTTGTCTAGCTGAGAATAAAATGCATTTCTTCTTTTGCTGATTAAGAACTTAGACTCAAGTTTGAAACGGGATTTAAACTAAATTAGGGAGAGCTTAATTTATGTCGGGAGTATCCTTCGAAAGAATTTTATTTTTTTTGTATTTTAAATATAACACATATTACTTTCAGTACAATATCGTAAGGCATGGAATTATATATAAGCATGAGAATTCCTTACTAGCTAGCCATAACGCATGAAAAATATTCATAAAATTAAACCCCACACCTTTCGAAACATTATTCCAGCAAGTCATGAGACTAGAGAATAATACTAATGAAGTTGAGGAATCCATATTTCAATTCTTAAGATCAGATAAAGGTTTAAAATATAGTAAAACCTTACACAACAAAGTTAAAAAATAAATCTCATTTCCCGTTATTCCAAAACTTAAGTCAAAATTTATAATTAATGATTTCGAAAAAAGGCAGAATTTGATATGGCCCTAGGGACAGACACAAGAAAATGTAGAAAAGGATGTTCAATAAACGAGATAGAAAACTCTCCAAGCGACTCTGCTGTAAGGAAATCTACTGAAAACCCCCATTTGCCTATTACCAGGAAAATGAAATCTCTGATAAAAACTATGCTATGTTAAACGAATTACCAAGCATATGGACTTTCATCAAGGGATTGTGGTGAGATCACGCCTAAGCCAATATCACCAAGAACACACCATCTAGAGGAAAAAAGAAATTATCATAGATAATCCCCAAAATACACAAGATCCCGTACTACCCAGCACTATACCAACACAAGTCAATTTATACAATGAAAGAACGACGATAGGTACACCACCAGAAATATTAAATCAATAAATGGAAACAAGCTCCATCCTTCGATTAGACTATGAATTAGAAAATCCAACAAATGAAGTCGAAACCCCTATCCCAACAACCACATCAATATTTGATACGCGAACTGAGGATTTGCACTCCTCGATATCAGAAACTACCACGAATACAATCACAGAACTAATAAAAGCCAATGAAGAATCAGCAAGGATAGCTATCACGATAACTTATCGAGAACCCACTAAATTTACAAAATGGGAATGGACAACATATGTAAAACTAAAAAAGACTTATTCTTTTGGAAAAATACTAATAAAACAAAGAGAAAAAATTCAAATGGTCCAAACAGATTCTGGTTTTGACGATAATAAGAGAGAAAAAGACCCTTTCACGACAAATAAATTCCTAAAAATGCTGGACAATGGACGGCAAGAATATGTGCTAGTGCTAGGAAGTGAGCAGTCAAGACTGAGGGGAATAAAATTGATATGTACACTTGCCATGTAGCGTTAGACGGGATTCTTACCAAGATTAAAATACCTCTCCAGTTATTACAGAAGAATATGCTGATTCCAGAAGAAGAAAAACAAATATATGCCTGAACAAATATTGCATGAAAATTCTACATGCTATAAAGTATGCAAAGACAGCTGCTGTGGCTAGTCGTAAAGTTAGAATCGGTACAGAAGTCCGGAAGTGGTCTGAAAATCCTGCTCTTGGTGACGCAAGTGCAAATACGAAATTTTGGAAGCGACCTTGGATTGAGTATAATTGTCCAAGACTTGGTATCATAAACAAAGTTCGCTTACTTGTTGAGCATAAGTTTGCCAAGGCCTATTTAAGCATAAATGGGAAATGATCAATCAGCAAAGTAAATTAGTTAATGATGATCCAAATCTAATGTGGAAATTTCTTACGCGTAGGTGAAATATTATCATTAAAGGATAACTATAGTAAGGTACAAAAGATGTTTCAGAGTTTTTACTGGTACTGCCATGGACAATACAAAAAAAATTGGGGCCACATTTTGTTGTAAGGATTGCTAATTATGAGGAGTTTTGCCAAATTTCAGGATTGAATAAATAGCAAACCTAGTAAAATTTGACCTTCTATATGTCCTTGAATTTTAATAGACTGATATTAAGACTAGCTTACCTTTGCTTAATGATAAAAACTGTATTGTTAGCTGCCAGTGACTAGCACTTTATCAAATTGTAACATTAACTCGTAGTTTGGAATTTTGAATCGTTGGAGTGAAATTTGCCACATTTCAGTCAATATTTCTGACTATTTTTATAAAAGGGCATCAATTAACAGAATGTAGGCGTAAATAGGAGCAAGAATTTTTTTAAAATTCAGCAGATTTTTTGTTTCATTTATCTAATCAAATAAAAATGCTTAATGGGAAATGGGAAATGGGGATACGCTCCTATAGAACAACATCTAGCAATTGCAAAAAACTGAAAGCCGCGTTATGCGATGACCTATATTCGCTGATTTGTAAAGTGGAAGAATATGATGATTTTGCACAAACTCTCTGTAAAAGTTTGCTGACAGGACAGAATTCCACGATTACAGAATTACACGATTTCTCTTTCACGATGCCGTTCTTAAACGATTTCTCTTCTCGTAGCTCTCAAATTGAGATTAAATTGAAGGGTGGCGAACCCACGAAATTCCCGTTCTTATTGGCGAGAGATGGAACTAAACATTTACCGAAAATAAGAAAAGAGGAAATCATGAAGACGCATTTTGATTCCAATTACCCAACGGAAAAAAACTCAAAAGTTTTATTGAGTGCGCCCCCGACCTTCAGAGGGAATCAAGAGTAGAAAAAAAGAGTCAGCCTTGGGTATACTATTCCAAAAAGGTTGAAGTTAAATTGATGTTTGCTATTTTTTGTTATATCGATAGCAGTTAATAGTGCCATCTCCTAATGCAGCCACGTACCATGCAACAGCCCCGGGGTCATCCCCTCTGGGCCGGATGACAATATTCGTGATGGGATTCTTGGCCTTTGCCTCACAAACGGGATTCTTCGAAGTATTCATTTCTTAGTGTTACTGTTTCCTCGGGCGTTCGAACCATCTTTGCTGAGGCAAAAGTGGGAGATGATCCTGATGAGTACCCTAGGCCTAGTCTTTGCTGGACTAGTCTTTGCTTTAGCGTTACAAGTGGCGCGATCGGAAAACTTATAAGGTGCAAGTTCACAGCTTTAATGACGAGACGTCATTAAATAATGGTAAGGGTAATATGTAACTTTAAAATTCATCATAGTATAAAAGTGGGAAAAATGTAGGCAAATGACCAAAGTCAAGTCAAGGCAAATGACCAAACTAATAAATGGCAGCACTAAAAAGCGTCTGCAGTTAATTAACTAAAGCCGAAAGTATTTCGATGGACGATGTGATGGACGATGAGTGGGAAATGCGGATACACTCCTATAGAACAACATCTAGCAATAGAACAACACCAAACTAATAAATGGCAGCACTAAAAAGCGTCTGCAGTTAATTAACTAAAGCCGAAAGTATTTCGATGGACGATGTGATGGACGATGAGTGGGAAATGCGGATACACTCCTATAGAACAACATCTAGCAATTGCAAAAAACTGACAGCCGCGTTATGCGAAGACCTATATTCGCTGATTTGTAAAGTGGAAGAATATGATGATTTTGCACAATCTCTCTGTAAAAGTTTGCTGACAGGACAGAATTCCACGATTACAGAATTACACGATTTCTCTTTCACGATGCCGTTCTTAAACGATTTCTCTTCTCGTAGATCTCAAATTGAGATTAAATTGAAGAGTGGCGAACCAACGAAATTCCCGTTCTTATTGCCGAGAGATGGAACTAAACATTTACCGAAAATAAGAAAAGAGGAAATCATGAAGACGCATTTTGATTCCAATTACCCAACGGAAAAAAACTCAAAAGTTTTATTGAGTGCGCCCCCAACCTCCAGAGGGCTTCGAGGGTAGAAAAAAAGTGTCAGCCTTGGGTAGATTATTCCAAAAAGGTTGAAGTTAAATTGATGTTTGCTATTTTCGTTATATCGATAGCAGTTAATAGTGCCATCTCCTAATGCAGCCACGTACCATGCAACAGCCCCGGGTTCATCCCCTCTGGGCCGGATGCCAAAATTCGTGATGGGATTCTTGGCCTTTTCCTCACAAACGTGATTCTTCGGACTATTCACTTTTTAGTGTTACTCTTTCCTGGGGCGTTCGAACCATCTTTGCTGAGGCAAAATTGGGTGATGATTCTGCTGAGTACCCTAGGCCTAGTCTTTGCTGGACTAGGACACCCTTTTTTCTGGAATGGATTTCTGATCCATCTAGAAATTATCAGAGGGCTGATTATTTACGGATGTTCTGTTGGAACAGGGCTGTTTGGACTAGTGTGCTTTGGTTTAGCATCAATGAATTTTTTTCTGTTACTGGATTTTACTTTTTTCAAGAACACTTTTTTCGACACTACTATGATGGCGAAGAGGAAAAAAGGAAAATTCATGCACGTCAATTTTGATTTTAATGGGAACCCTCGTACATCAAATTATTAGGAACGGGGATGGCCCTCTGAGCATTCTTCGGGCCGTTAGCATGAGCGATCCAAACTAGATCTGGCGTTTAGTATACGATGTTAGTCTGAAGTTGTGCACTACAATGCTAAGTTTCAGCGTGATTGGATCTGTCGTGTATGCTGGGCTAGCCAAATGGCTAAGCCCAGCGAAACACGAAAAATCACCTTGCGCAACACGAAAAATCTCGGAATGTTGTATATGCAGCTTGAACAAATATAGATGTGGGAAAACCGAGTTTAAGCGGCATATTTCTACACAACATGACATTTGGAGCTATATCGATTTTATTAATATGGTGCTAAATAAGCAGGAGCTCGGCATCATGAACGCAATGGAAAATTACATATTTGAATTGTATGAAGACGAGAACCTAACTTGGATCCCCCAAAATGCGAATTAGTTTCTGGAAAACCCACATATAAAACGACGGTCTTGATACCCGCTTGAATGAATTTGAGTTAATTAAGATCGATTGTGGGTTACCATCTCCTGTAATAAGAATGGCAATGATACCATTTGGACTTGCATAAATATGAAGTATTTATTGATTTACAAATCATTTTACCAGCCATATAGATTAGTTTTTCAGCTTTGGTTGAAGATAGAAATTCACCCATCTATTTAAAGACGTTTATTGAAAATTGATATATTGATATTGATAAGTACAATTTAATGGCTAAGCATAATTTTACTGGCTACATAAGCTAATTTTTCAACTCCGGTCCAGAACAGAAATTAACCAAATGTTCGTCCCCATACCTCTTTCATGTTCATTGTATCAACATCAGCCACTCCAGTAACTGCAAATCTGGCGATTGAAGCCAAATTCAAGTTTTTTAATAACCTAGCCTTAAATGTTTCTGTTTAGTTTAGAATAGAGAATATAGGAAGGGTAAACAAGTCAAAATTTATGCTAGTGTCCAAAAGGAAATTCAAAACAAAAGTAAAAAAAGGCGAGTTTCAAAAAACTAAAATTTCCCATTTCATTCCTTTATTTACCCTATATAAGACGGCTGCTTATTTGTCGCTCCATATATTTTAATTTGCAGGATGGGAAAGATGCGTCAATTGGGAAGGTAGGGGGTATGTTTTTCTGGGTTTTCCCCCTCTGGCTTTGAAAAATATCTTTCTTTGGTATTTTCATTGAAAAATGGCTTTTTTGTTATTTTCATTAAAAAATAGAGCAAAATTGCCCTTTACAAAATTTTGAATGATACATTTTATCCTCTTCTCCTTCCCTGTACATTTTTTTGAATATACGTCACTGGGAGGAAACAAAGAGCAAAATTATGTCACGAGTAGGTCTACCAGGGAAAAATCAGCTAGCCTACTTTTATTCTTAAAATCTATGCACGCGTCTTGATTCTGCGCGCTAAGAGCTATTTCACAATTCGCCCAACTCCTGTGGAGGGGCCGCTACTTTGTCATTATGTTTACCAACTCAACTCATTATGCTAACTGCCCATCCAATTATTTGTTTTCAATATTTTGATGATTGAACATTCGTACCCTTATTATAACTTGAAACTTCCTGTGAACTTTGTGAATTTTTATTGCCCAGTATCTTCGCGAAATTCAAAACCATCTTCTTTGTCTAGCTGAGAATAAAATGCATTTCTTCTTTTGCTGATTAAGAATTTAGACTCAAGTTTGAAACGGGATTTAAACTAAATTAGTGAGAGCTTAATTTATGTCGGGAGTATCCTTCGAAAGAATTTTATTTTTTTTGTATTTTAAATATATCACATATTACTTTCAGTAAAATATCGTAAGGCATGAAATTATATATAAGCATGAGGATTCCTTACTAGCTAGCCATAACGCATGAAAAATATTCATAAAATTAAACCCCACACCTTTCGAAACATTATTCCAGCAAGTAATGACACTAGAGAATAATACTGATGAACTGAAAGAATTCATATTTCAATTCTTAAGATCAGATAAAGGTTTAAAATATAGTAAAACCTTACACAACAAAGATAAAACAGAAATCTCATTTCCCGTTATTCCAAAACTTAAGTCAAAATTTATAATTAATGATTTCGAAAAAAAGGCAGAAATTGATATGGCCTTAGGGACAGACACAAGAGAAAGTAGAAAAGGAAGGTCAATAACCGAGATAGAAAACCCTCAAAGCGACTCTGCTGTAAGGAAATCTACTGAAAACCCCCATTTGCCTATTACCAGGAAAATAAAATCTCTGATAAAAACTATGCTATGTTAAACGAATTACCAAGCATATGGACTTTCATCAAGGGATTGTGGTGAGATCACGCCTAAGCCAATATCACCAAGAACACACCATCTAGAGTAAAAAATAAATTATCATATATAATCCCCAAAATACACAAGATCCCGTACTACCCAGCACTATACCAACACAAGTCAAATTACACAATGAAAGAACGACGATAGGTACACCACCAGAAATATTAAATCAATAAATGGAAACAAGCTCCATCCTTCGATTAGACTATGAATTAGAAAATCCAACAAATGAAGTCGAAACCCCTATCCCAACAACCACATCAATATTTGATACGCGAACTGAGGATTTGCACTCCTCGATATCAGAAACTACCACGAATACAATCACAGAACTAATAAAAGTCAATGAAGAACCAGCAAGGATAGCTATCACGATAACTTATCGAGAACCCACTAAATTTACAAAATGGGAATGGACAACATATGTAAAACTAAAAAACTTATTCTTTTGGAAAAATACAAATAAAACAAAGAGAAAAAATTCAAATGGTCCAAACAGATTCTGGTTTTGACGCTAATAAGAGAGAAAAAGACCCTTTCACGACAAAAAAATTCCTAAAAATGCTGGACAATGGACGGCAAGAATATGTGCTAGTGCTAGGAAGTGAGCAGTCAAGACTGAGGGGAATAAAATTGATATGTACACTTGCCATGTAGCGTTAGATGGGATTCTTACCAAGATTAAAATACCTCTCCAGTTATTACAGAAGAATATGCTGATTCCAGAAGAAGAAAAACAAATATATGCCTGAACATATATTGCATGACAATTCTACATGCTATAAAGTATGCAAAGACAGCTGCTGTGGCTAGTCGTAAAGTTAGAATCGGTACAGAAGTCCGGAAGTGGTCTGAAAATCCTGCTCTTGGTGACGCAAGTGCAAATACGAAATTTTGGAAGTGACCTTGGATTGAGTATAATTCTCCAAGACTTGGTATCATAAACAAAGTTTGTTTACTTGTTGAGCATAAGTTTGCCAAGGCCTATTTAAGCATAAATGTGAAATGATCAATCAGCAAAGTAGATTAGTTAATAATGATCCAAATCTAATGTGGAAATTTCTTACGCGTAGGTGAAATATTATCATTAAAGGAAAACTATAGTAAGGTACAAAAGATGTTTCAGAGTTTTTACTGGTACTGCCATGGACAATACAAAAAAAATTGGGGCCACATTTTGTTGTAAGGATTGCTAATTATGAGGAATTTTGCCAAATTTCAGGATTGAATAAATAGCAAACCTAGGAAAATTTGACCTTCTATATGTCCTTGAATTTTAATAGACTGATATTAAGACTAGCTTACCTTTGCTTAATGATAAAAACTGTATTGTTAGCTGCCAGTGACTAGCACTTTATCAAATTGTAACATTAACTCGCAGTTTGGAATTTTGAATCGTTGGAGTGAAATTTGCCACATTTCAGTCAATATTTCTGACTATTTTTATAAAGGGGCATTAATTAACAGAATGTAGGCGTAAATAGGAGCATACATTTTTTTAAAATTCAGCAGATTTTTTCTTTCATTTATCTATTGCAAAAAACTGACAGCCGCGTTATGCGATGACCTATATTCGCTGATTTGTAAAGTGGAAGAATATGATGATTTTGCACAATCTCTCTGTAAAAGTTTGCTGACAGGACAGAATTCCACGATTACAGAATTACACGATTTCTCTTTCACGATGCCGTTCTTAAACGATTTCTCTTCTCGTAGATCTTAAATTGAGATTAAATTGAAGGGTAGCGAACCCACGAAATTCCCGTTCTTATTGCCGAGATATGGAACTAAACATTTACCGAAAATAAGAAAAGAGGAAATCATGAAGACGCATTTTGATTCCAATTACCCAACGGAAAAAAACTCAAAAGTTTTATTGAGTGCGCCCCCGACCTTCAGAGGGAATCAAGAGTAGAAAAAGTGTCAGCCTTGGGTAACTATTCCAAAAAGGTTGAAGTTAAATTGATGTTTGCTATTTTCGTTATATCGATAGCAGTTAATAGTGCCATCTCCTAATGCAGCCACGTACCATGCAACAGCCCCGGGTTCATCCCCTCTGGGCCGGATGCAAAAATTCGTGATGAGATTCTTGGCCTTTTCCTCAAAAACGTGATTTTTCGGACTATTCACTTTTTAGTGTTATTCTTTCCTGGGGCGTTCGAAACATCTTTGCTGAGGCAAAAACGGGTGATGATTCTGCTGAGTACCCCAGGCCTAGTCTTTGCTGGACTAGTCTTTGCTTTAGCGTTACAAGTGGCGCGATCGGAAAACTTATAAGGTGCAAGTTCACAGCTTTAATGACGAGACGTCATTAAATAATGGTAAGGGTAATATGTAACTTTAAAATTCATCATAGTATAAAAGTGGGAAAAATGTAGGCAAATGACCAAAGTCAAGTCAAGGCAAATGACCAAACTAATAAATGGCAGCACTAAAAAGCGTCTGCAGTTCATTAACTAAAGCTGAAAGTATTTCGATGGACGAAGTGATGGACGATGAGTGGGAAATGGGGATACGCTCCTATAGAACAACATCTAGCAATGGCAAAAAACTTACAGCCGCGTTATGCGATGACCTATATTCGCTGATTTGTAAAGTGGAAGAATATGATGATTTTGCACAATCTCTCTGTAAAAGTTTGCTGACAGGACAGAATTCCACGATTACAGAATTACACGATTTCTCTTTCACGATGCCCTTCTTAAACGATTTCTCTTCTCGTAGATCTCAAATTGAGATTAAATTGAAGGGTGGCGAACCCACGAAATTCCCGTTCTTATTGCCGAGAGATGGAACTAAACATTTACCGAAAATAAGAAGAGGAAATAATGAAGACGCATTTTGATTCCAATTACCCAACGGAAAAAAACTCAAAAATTTTATTGAGTGCGCCCCCGACCTTCAGAATTAACCAAATTAACAGAAATTAACCAAATGTTCGTCCCCACACCTCTTTCATGTTCATTGTATCAACATCAGCCACTCCAGTAACTGCAAATCTGGCGATTGAAGCCAAATTCAAGTTTTTTCATAACCTAGCCTTAAATGTTTCTGTTTAGTTTAGAATAGAGAATATAGGAAGGGTAAACAAGTCAAAAGTTATGCTAGTGTCCAAAAGGAAATTCAAAATAAAAGTAAAAAAAGCCGAGTTTCAAAAAACTAAAATTTCCCATTTCATTTTTTTATTTACCCTATATAAGACGGCTGCTTAATTGTCGCTCCGTATATTTTAATTTGCACGATGGGAAAGATGCGTCAATTGGGAAGGCAGGGGGTATGTTTTTCGGGGTTTTCCCCCTCTGGCTTTGAAAAATACCTTTCTTTGGTATTTTCATTGAAAAATGGCTTTTTTGTTATTTTCATTAAAAAATGCAGCAAAATTGCCCTTCACAAAATTTTGAATGATACATTTTATCCTCTTCCCCTTCCCTGTACATTTTTGTGAATATACGTCACTGGGAGGAAACAAAAAGAGCAAAATTATGTCACGAGTAGGTCTACCAGGGAAAAATCAGCTAGCCTACTTTTATTCTTAAAATCTATGCACGCGTCTTGATTCTGCGCGCTAAGAGCTATTTCACAATTGGCCCAACTCCTGTGGAGGGGCCGCTACTTTGTCATTATGTTTACCAACTTAACTCATTATGCCAACTGCCCATCCAATTATTTGTTTTCAATATTTTGATGATTGAACATTCGTACCCTTATTATAACTTGAAACTTTCTGTGAACTATGTGAATTTTTATTGCCAAGTATCTTCGCGAAATTCAAAACCATCTTCTTTGTCTAGCTGAGAATAATATGCATTTATTTCTTTTGCTGATTAAGAATTTAGACTCAAGTTTGAAACGGGATTTAAACTAAATTAGGGAGAGTTTAATTTATGTCGGGAGTATCCTTCGAAAGAATTTTATTTTTTTTGTATTTTAAATATATCACATATTACTTTCAGTACAATATCGTAAGGCATGGAATTATATATAAGCATGAGAATTCCTTACTAGATAGCCATAACGCATGAAAAATATTCATAAAATTAAACCCCACACCTTTCGAAACATTATTCCAGCAAGTAATGACACTAGAGAATAATACTGATGAACTTAAAGAATTCATATTTCAATTCTTAAGATCAGATAAAGGTTTAAAATATAGTAAAGCCTTACACAACAAAGATAAAAAAGAAATCTCATTTCCCGTTATTCCAAAACTTAAGTCAAAATTTATAATTAATGATTTCAAAAAAAAGGCAGTAATTGATATGGCCCTAGAGACAGACACAAGAAAAAGTAGAAAAGAAAGGTCAATAAACGAGATAGAAAATTCTCCAAGCGACTCTGCTGTAAGGAAATCTACTGAAAACCCCCATTTGCCTATTACCAGGAAAATAAAATCTCTGATAAAAACAAACATAACCACTTAGGGTGATCAAGAATACCCAAATTTCTTTTCGAGGGATAAATCCCCGCTGCCGCAAAGAGCCAGAACACAAGAAACCGCCAGGCAAAAATCAGTACGTTTCCAGCCCGTAAAACCAAACAATTATGAAAATAACCCAGTAATAAGATGTTATAACTGTAATCGCGTTGGACATATCGTGAAAGAATGTCGTTTTAGAAATAGAATGGCGGCATCATTTAATGGTGACACCACCAGAAATACGCGATATTATGGAAGTGATTTGTTCGGGAGAAAAAATTTTAGTAACATGGGCGCACAGAGGTACACTCAGGACGCAATATTCCCACAACACCCTCACATCCGCCCACAGGTACTTCACAATGTATACCCACAGAACTTTTATAACTCTCCCCCCAATAGACAAAATAATTATCGGCCAACGGGAAACCCAGAATTTTCAAACCGACGGTAAATAGTTAACTGGCCCACGAGAAATGAAAATTTCTCGAGCCAACGGCACTCGCAGCCAGCACCAACAGCCGGCACTAATACCAGAAATACAAATTATCGAAGGAGGACAAATGTGAATCAATTAGATATGCCTATGGAACCTCACGTATCTGAACCTCTGACGCAAGCACCTACATATGAAATAAATTCCCAGGGAAGCGCATCAGGCCCCTCAAAAGAATAAATTGGACCCAGAAGGGGCCTCGAATATTTTATAGGTCCAAACCCATAGTAGTACCTTCCTTCAGTGATAATAATAATAAGTTACCCATATTAAATGATTTTTGTGTGGCAAATGTCTACTTTAAAGCTTTAGTTGACAGTGGTGCAACAGTTAATATTATAAACTCAGGCATATTTAATATGTTGCCTCAGCATATCAAGCGAGGGAAAAATGTCAATAATCCAAACTTAACTAGTGTAACAGGGCTCAAGTTAGATGCAAAAGGTTCAATTCGCCTTGATGTAAAAAGGGATAACAGAATTTTCCCCACAAATTTTCCCAACAAATTTTAAAGAACTATGAAAGAATTAAGAGGAATTTTAGGCCTTACTGGCTACTTTAGAAAATTTGTACGAAATTATGCCCAAATTGTGAAACCCCTCACGGAATTAACCAAAGGGAACTCCCAAAATGTTGCCTGGTCCCAGGAAGCTTAAACTTCCTTAGACCGTCTCAAAAAGGCACTCACCTCGGAACCCATATTAGCACTTCCAGATTTCAAGAATGGAAGGTTCGTAGTTACGACGGATGCCAGTTCAAAGGGCATCGGCGCTATCCTTTCACAAATAATCCCAGTAGAAAACCCCAATCCTCTAGAGGGAACATCTAAACAAAAGTAATAGAAAAAGTTATATGTTGTTAAAGCAAAACATTAACAAAGGGTGAAAATAATTATTCTGCCACAAATTTAGAATTATTGTCTATAATCCATCACTTGGATAAATTTAGACACTATTTGATTGGTAGAAAACTCATACTACGTTCAGACCATAAAAGCTTGCAGTACCTGCGCACATTTAAAAACCCCACGGGAATTCTAGCTAGATGGATTATGAAAATCCAAGACCTAGATTACGAATTTGAACATTTAAAAGGCAAACAAAATGCAGCTTGTGACTTTTTGAGTAGATACCCAGAAAATAGTCCGTCGGAAACTGAAGAAAATGAAGTTAATGCTATTAATAATAAAAGCAAACACAAATGTAAGAAAAACAAAGTCAAAGACACAGTAAAAGAAAATGAGATTAACTATTGTCCCTTGTCCTTGGAAAATATAAAAAAAAGCAAAAAAAGGACGAAATGTGTGTAGCACTAATTTATTATTTTGTGAATGATAATGCGTTACCGGACAAATTCAAAACTCTTAGAAAAGAGATCGATAATTTTTACTATGATCTTGATGAAGAGATACTGTGTAGAATCGTGACTTCTGAGACAAATAGAAACCAAACCTCGATAATACCTGTGTTACCACAAAACTTAATAAGGCCAGCAGTAGAATATTTTCATTCAGACACAGGCGGACATTTAGGGGTAATGAAAACGTTCCATAAATTGAAACAATATTTTTATGTACAATCTGCACTGACAAAACTTAAAGAATTTGCAAGTACATGCCAAGCATGTAACTTAAGGAAAAATCCCCAAGCTTACCCTAATCCCCTAATGGGAAGAGTTCCGTCAGCGAGATTCCCCTTCGATATCGTCTCGTTTGACCTATATGGAACAAGTGGAGGTTTAGCTGTTTCTAAAAGGGGCCATACTTGGCCCCTTTTAGGAACGATTGGGACCAATTCTTACCCTATTTAACTAATATAATCAACACCGCCTATTCAGAAGCAACTAAAGACAATCCTTTTTACTTACTCTTTGGTCGCGATTTTAGAATCCCATATGATGAAATTATAGTCCCGGCAATATTACAATAACTCAGAAGATTATAAACAAGAATTCATAAATAGGATGAGAAAAACTTATAAAGTTGTAAGACAAGAGTTGAAAAAATCTAAAATAAATCAGGAGCTAAGAAACCTACCCAAAGTCAAAGGAAAAATAAATTTTAAGATAGGAGACTCTGTCTACCTGAAAAATGAATCAAAGACAGAAGGCAAGAAACTTTCTAATACATATTCTGGACCGTACAGGATAATCAAAAGGTACGATAACGATTTTACATTTAAGATGGTGAATCCCGACAATGGAAGGACTTATAAGGCACATGTTAGCCGAATAAAAAGAGCCAAATTCGCGGAAAAATGGGTATCGCATCCCTCATCTACTGAATCATCAGACGCAGAAGATGACCCCCCTAAGTCAAGATTAGCAGAGCTAAAACCCTTTAATTTCAAGCAAAATTATTTTGAAAATGAGAGCAATGAAGAAAACTTTGAACAATTCTTAGCTATGAAAAATCTAGTTATTCCAAAAAGAAAATCCCTAATACCAGTCAGCATAAAAATGCCAAAAACCCCAAAAAGTTCATCGTCAGAGAGTGCAGGAGAACTAGACTATACGATATCTCCTAAAACACAATTTTTCCCTGACAAAATTTCGACTCCTTGTCCACCCAAAAGATTTCCTTACGATATGGTTTCCCCCACAACACCAATAGAGAGACCCTTGTCACTACAGGAGGAATTGAACAGAACAGTAGAAACTCCGGGTATCATTGTAAAGAAAACTTCTCCTAAGGATTCAATTAAAACAAATCTGCGAGAAGCAATGGATTTTATAAATTATCCCATAAAAACCAGGCAAAGTACAATGCCTTAGACTCAAACCCCTAAGGATACCCAGGAAGGATAATTCCATGACATAACCGTATCCAGGGCCAAGCCCAAACAATGGACTTCTTGAAGGGAAACAATAGTACAAAGAATATCCCATCCCCCTGAAGACATGGCATTTAAACAATGGAGAAACCCCGCAAAAACTTTCGATTCCTCTCAGAGTTCTCAGGAATCTTTTAAATCTCCCGATTTGAAAACGCAAAGCGAGGACTTAGAGAATAAACTCTCTACCTCCAGAGGAGTAGAAATTTACGAAGGAAGGGCAGGTGATACCTCAAGAACACGAAGCACCACCTCTCAAAGTTCTAATATGGATTAATCGGAATCTAATTCCGAAGAGTCCGATGGCCAATAATACCATATGGTAGTTAAATAAATAGGAATATCAAAACCACCTTCAGCGACCGCAGACGCAAAGGAAACAAAGTTGAAAGGGCAAGAATTTTTGAAAAAACAATATAAGAAATTTGACCTCATATCACTAGCTAAACCTAAAAAGAAAAAATCACAAGAAACAGAAGAAAGAGTAACAACACAGTCAGGCAGAACAGTCAAAAAACTAGACAGATGGAAATATCCCTAATTAATGTGAAGTCAATTGTTCTTATCGTAGGGAGGTTGTGTCCGCAACCTTCAACTAGTAGTTTCTTTTTATTACTGGTGGAAGGTGGTGGATTTAAAATTCCCTATAAGAATCAACTTGTGAGCATCATAAGAGAATTAGTAATATGCAAATAAAGTTAACCAAGTCAAGAGGGAAAGAAAAAATAATAATACAAGTAATGTCAAAGCATTCATCAGGAAGAAAGAACTAAAGTGGGAAGCTCGTGGTGTGTCGATGGTCACTAATAGTGTTTTTAGGTCCTGTTTGGCACATTCTGCCTACCGGGTAGCTGCCTTACGAAAATCGACTATGCCCCTGCAAATGTGAATTAATAAATTTGATATGGAAACCATCCCCTGCTCAGTATTGAGTTGTGTAATCAAACCTAGATAGACTCCCCACAAAACGTGGTCGGACCTTTTAAGTGGAGGTCTGGGGTGAGCTCGCCCACAAACAGTGTTTGATTTGTTGGGGGCGGTCTCCTCCCCGAATTCCCTACGAGAAAATCGACCCATGTCCCAACCTAGATTAATATTATCCAAAACAGAGAGATTACCAGTATAAAGAGTCTAATTACGGACTGAACATTTCTAGATCATGGCAACAGAATCAAAGCCCATCCGTAAAACGATAATAGATACGGAGTTTATTACAATAATGAATACGAAGGAGAACGTTGTATATTTAGCACCCTTGGTAGTCGTGAACAAACAAGGAAAAGAGATATAAGAAAATGAATGGGATTTAACCTACAACCTTAAAGGATATGCACACCACACGTATAAGTATGGACTAACACTAGCAAACACCCCTAAATATTACCCAGCTAGAGGGGAAGTTAAAACAAAATATAGGAAAAGAAGCGCAAAACAACTTGGTTGTTTGCAGTTATAATAATGGGACGCTTGCAAAAGAATCTCAACATCAAATATTTCTATTCTAAAGGACCCACGCAAAATGACCTTATACTACTTGATAAATAAAAGGCACCAAAAAAATTGCTACAGTTTCTAAAAGTATTTCGACGGTGTTAAACATGAAGGTACACATTATCCTCAATCGGAAAGTCGACGTTAAAAATAACTTGGCTTTGACCCTGGCTCGGAACGATATCTAGCCCTTGGAGGTAAGCTGTTTTTAAAACGTATAAAAACACATCAAAGAAAAAGAGACGTATATAAACAGAACAGTAAGAAAATTAAGAGAAGATTTTAAACTGTAAATTTAACAAAAAAAAACACAATAACTATGATCATCATATAAACATCAATGTAAGAGTTATCGTAGCTTCATCTGCAATGTATTATTCGTTAAAACTAAATTCAAATATTTATATATACACGCTGAATTCTGACGACTACTCACGCGTACAGCATTCACCGAACCAACATAAAACGGAACTAACGAAAAGACCGGCGAAAATTCAGAAAGAGATAACCTGCATGGAATATTACTGACTCCTTTAGGTAGATAATTAATTTATTAACAACATGAAAAAATTTCCTAGTTGCCCGCAATTAAATAAACCACACCTAGTGTTAGGAGCAGTACATCACCCTTATCCACAGCGTCTCGCGTATAAAAATTGTCATAGTCTAAATAACGTAAATAAATTATTAAGCGAATATGTATTAATAAGAGTAGTAGAAGAATTAGACTTTGTCACGTAACATCTCCTCCTAAAACCACCTAGAAGTTCCCTTGAAGACAGGGTAATCTTAAGAATAACGGCAAGTTTAGTATATTGTAATTTCATTCCAAGAATAAGGCCCAAAACAATAGAAGTAACCAAACTGGCGGCTAACATGACATTTAGAACTCTCTTACATAAGATCCCAATGTCAAAATATCCCCTAATTGCTGAATTTATCGCAGAAAATCTGTGGCAAACCCAAGATGAAAATGGTATCGCGACAATATGGCCACTTAAATTTCTCACATTACTAATCGATCGAGGGTATAACCTACTGAATGGAGGAAAATTCCTCACAAGTTTATATAAAAATTGCTGGAATTTTGACGGCATAAACCCCGAAATAAAATCCAATACATTGGAAGTTACCGCGCGAGACTATAATGACATAAAGAAAATCGCGCTAAATCTTTTTGAAGAAGATGAAAATTTTGGATCAAAAGCATTTCCCAATTTTGATATTATTGTACGTGAACAAAAATACTGTAATGCGTCAGATATACAATTAATTTTTAGAATAGTAAAAATTATAAATGATCCACTTTCCCTACCCAAACAATGTCGAAAGGTAATTCGTAAGAATATGAAAAAGAAAAGTCTATCGAATACATTCATAAACTTAGAGCTCCCAAATGATCTGTTTGTCTATCTAACGCACATGGACACAAGTGAAAATAATGAAAATAACATAGTATTTGACTTGAAATTCCTAAGCACAATTGTGTTATCATGGGAAGTTCATCGCCTCAATACCATGCTATCATGATTAGAAACACGCAAAGGATTACCGAAGGATAAGGCAATCTTGAAATTAAATATAGATGAGCATGGAAGAAATCATATTTATAAATAGAATTAAGGTGTCCTTACGATAAGATATATCGTAAAGCCCCCCTGTTTTTAAAGTTTCCTCTCTTGAAAATATATATGTAGTAAATTAATAAATTAAGTAACTCGATGAACGAGTGTATTAAATTGAACCATATACTTACCAGATCTAGTCTACAAGATGTGGATGTGGTGTTCGCCGTTATCTTTAAGGAACATCAGTAAATGTTTGTTGCGGCTCATATTTTCGTTTGTTAACAATATCTTCAACTACCAAATGGCAGACCTGGCAATAAATGTCTTGTGACTTTGCTGTTAGTGTGACTTGTGACTTTAAACCCAATATTGCGTGTTTTAAATGGTTTTTGTATGTAGTGTTAGATGTCCAGATAGTTATGTGTA
Source organism: Artemia sp. Qi Xiang Cuo (assembly GCF_049724085.1). NCBI lineage: Eukaryota > Metazoa > Arthropoda > Branchiopoda > Anostraca > Artemiidae > Artemia > Artemia sp. Qi Xiang Cuo. Next base: position 51,248,800 of record NC_142809.1, on the reverse strand, counting down.
GCGTTGTCGAGCTATTCATTTAATGTAGCGTAGATAGAGAGTAGTGTGCCATATAGACAGAAAAATCAAAAAGAAAGCTTTGTAAAAAGTGAATTCAAAAATAAAAAATCTTATGTAAAGATAGAATAGCCCCAACCTTGTTGGAAATGTAAAAGCTTTCAGTGTTAGATGTAGAAAAAAAATTGATTAATTAAGAGAGACGAAATCTCTTAATTGATTAAGAGAGACGTAAAACTCATCAGAATTATTTGGAGTCATTATGTTTAAATTTGGATTAATAAGATTCATTGTTAAAGCGACATACTTATATTGCTGCGAGATGTGGCGTATGGATTACAGTTCACAGGCCCGAAGATTAGAAGAGTCACCAGTAACGTACTACCGTTCAAAGGAAAAACACGAAGATTGAGAAACGCCTTGCAAAATTTGTGGGGAATGTTCCTGCAAGGAAGAGTTTTTTATTCAGAATATGACAGGAAGAGTACACGAGAACTACTTGTTCTTTTTTGTATTGATAAGCAGTACCCAACTGAAAGGATGGAGCAAGAAGACCCATGAAGAATGGGTGTTCCCTGGACGGGGTTGGACGGCTCCTATTGAGAAGGCCGACGGCCTCATTTCTCGATGTACAACCATAATCCTGAGGCTGCTGTTTTGGTTTATAAACAACATTTACAAATATCAAATGGCAGATCTGGCCATAAATGTCATGTATTCTGGAGCTCAGCCCTTAGATTTTTATGTCTGGGGGTTGGGCACTCTTTTAGACCAGATCTAGTCTACATGATGTGGATGTGGTGTTCGCCGTTATCTCTAAGGAACATCAGTAAATGTTTGTTGCGGCTCATATTTTGGTTTGTTAACAATATCTTCAACTACCAAATGGCAGACCTGGCAATAAATGTCTTGTGACTTTGCTCTTAGTGTGACTTGTGACTTTAAACCCAATATTGTGTGTTTTAAATCGTTTTTGTATGTAGTGTTAGATGTCCAGATAGAGTTATGTGTAGCGTTGTCGAGCAATTCATTTAATGTAGCGTAGATAGAAAGTAGTGTGCCATATAGACAGAGAAATAAAAAAAAAAAGCTTTGTAAAAACTGAATTCAAAAAAAAAAAATCTTATGTAAAGATAGAATAGCCCCAACCTTGTTGGAAATGTAAAAGCAATCAGTGTTAGATGTAAAAAAAAAAATTGATTAATTAAGAGAGACGAAATCTCTTAATTGATTAAGAGAGACGAAAGCTCATCAGAATTATTTGGAGTCATTATGTTTATATTTGTATTAATAAGATTCATTTTTAAAGCGAAATACTTATATTGCTGCGAGATGTGGCGTATGGATTGAAGTTCACAGGCCCGAAGATTAGAAGAGTCACCAGTAAGCTACTTCCGTTCAAAGGAAAAACCCGAAGATTGTGAAACGCCTTGCAAAATTTGTGGGGAATGTTCCTGCAAGGAAGAGTTTTTTATTCAGAATATGGCAGGAAGAGTACATGAGAACTGCTTGTTCTTGTTTGTATTGATAAGCAGTACCCAACTGAAAGGATGGAGCAGGAAGACCCATGAAGAATGGGTATTCCCTGGACGGGGTTGAACGGCTCCTATTGAGAAGGCAGACGGCCTCATTTCTCGATGTACAATCATAATCCTGAGGCTGCTGTTTTGGTTTATAAACAACATTTACCATTATCAAATGGCAGATCTGGCCATAAATGTCATGGATTCTGGAGCTCAGCCCTTAGATTTTTATGTCTGGGGGTTGGGCACTCTTTTAGGCCAGATCTAGTCTACATGATGTGGTGTTCGCCGTTATCTCTAAGGAACATCAGTAAATGTTTGTTGCGGCTCATATTTTGGTTTGTTAACAATATCTTCAACTACCAAATGGCAGACCTGGCAATAAATGTCTTGTGACTTTGCTCTTAGTGTGACTTGTGACTTTAAACCCAATATTGTGTGTTTTAAATCGTCTTTGTATGTAGTGTTAGATCTCCAGATAGAGTTATGTGAAGCGTTGTCGAGCTATTCATTTAATGTAGCGTAGATAGAAAGTAGTGTGCCATATAGACAGAAAAATATAAAAAAAAGCTTTGTAAAAAGTGAATTCAAAAAAAAAATCTTATGTAAAGATAGAATAGCCCCAACCTTGTTGGAAATGTAAAAGCAATCAGTGTTAAATGTAGAAAAAAAAATTGATTAATTAAGAGACGAAATCTCTTAATTGATTAAGAGAGACGAAAGCTCATCAGAATTATTTGGAGTCAGTATGTTTATATTTGGATTAATAAGATTCATTGTTAAAGCGACATACTTATATTGCTGCGAGATGTGGCGTATGGATTACAGTTCACAGGCCCGAAGATTAGAAGAGTCACCAGTAACCTACTTCCGTCCAAAGGAAAAACACGAAGATTGTGAAACGCCTTGCAAAATTTGGGGGGAATGTTCCTGCAAGGAAGTTTTTTATTCAGAATATGGCAGGAAGAGTACATGAGAACTGCTTCTTCTTGTTTGTATTGAAAAGCAGCACCCAACTGAAAGGATGGAGCAGGAAGACCCATGAAGAATGGGTATTCCCTGGACGGGGTTGGACGGCTCCTATTGAGAAGGCAGACGGCCTCATTTCTCGATGTACAACCATAATCCTGAGGCTGCTGTTTTGGTTTATAAACAACATTTAAAATTATCAAATGGCAGATCTGGCCATAAATGTCATGTATTCTGGAGCTCAGCCCTTAAATTTTTATGTCTGGGGGTTGGGCACTCTTTTAGGCCAGATCTAGTCTACATGATGTGGATGTGGTGTTCGCCGTTATCTTTAAGGAACATCAGTAAATGTTTGTTGCGGCTCATATTTTGGTTTGTTAACAATATCTTCAACTACCAAATGGCAGACCTGGCAATAAATGTCTTGTGACTTTGCTCTTAGTGTGACTTGTGACTTTAAACCCAATATTGTGTATTTTAAATCGTTTTTGTATGTAGTGTTAGATGTCCAGATAGAGTTATATGTAGCGTTGTCGAGCTATTCATTTAATGTAGCGTTGATAGAAAGTAGTGTGCCATATAGACAGAAAAATCAAAAAAAAGCTTTGTAAAAAGTGAATTCAAAAAAAAAAATCTTATGTAAAGATAGAATAGCCCCAACCTTGTTGGAAATGTAAAAGCAATCAGTGTTAGATGTAGAAAAAAAAATTTATTAATTAAGAGAGACGAAATCTCTTAATTGATTAAGAGAGACGAAAGCTTATCAGAATTATTTGGAGTCATTATGTTTAAATTTGGATTAATAAGATTCATTGTTAAAGCGACATACTTATATTGCTGCGAGATGTGGCGTATGGATTATAGTTCACAGGCCCGAAGATTAGAAGAGTCACCAGTAACCTACTTCCGTTCAAAGGAAAAACATGAAGATTGCGAAACGACTTGCAAAATTTGTGGAGAATGTTCCTGCAAGGAAGAGTTTTTTATTAAGAATATGACAGGAAGAGTACACGAGAACTACTTGTTCTTTTTTGTATTGATAAGCAGTACCCAACTGAAAGGATGGAGCAGGAAGACCCATGAAGAATGAGTATTCCCTGGACGGGGTTGGACGGCTCCTATTGAGAAGGCAGACGGCCTCATTTCTCGATGTACAACCATAATCCTGAGGCTGCTGTTTTGGTTTATAAACAACATTTACAAATATCAAATGGCAGATCTGGCCATAAATGTCATGTATTCTGGAGCTCAGACCTTAGATTTTCATGTCTAGGGGTTGGGCACTCTTTTAGACCAGATCTAGTCTACATGATGTGGATGTGGTGTTCGCAGTTATCTCTAAGAAACTTCAGTAAATGTTTGTTGCGGCTCATATTTTGGTTTGTTAACAATATCTTCAACTACCAAATGGCAGACCTGGCAATAAATGTCTTGTGACTTTGCTCTTAGTGTGACTTGTGACTTTAAACCCAATGTTGTGTGTTTTAAATCGTTTTTGTATGTAGTGTTAGATGTCCAGATAGAGTTATGTGTAGCGTTGTCGAGCAATTCATTTAATGTAGCGTAGATAGAAAGTAGTGTGCCATATAGACAGAGAAATCAAAAAAAAAAGCTTTGTAAAAACTGAATTCAAAAAAAAAAAAATCTTATGTAAAGATAGAATAGCCCCAACCTTGTTGGAAATGTAAAAGCAATCAGTGTTAGATTTAGAAAAAAAAATTGATTAATTAAGAGAGACGAAATCTCTCAATTGATTAAGAGAGACGAAAGCTCATCAGAAATATTTGGAGTCATTATGTTTATATTTGGATCAATAAGATTCATTGTTAAAGCGACATACTTATATTGCTGCGAGATGTGGCGTATGGATAACAGTTCACAAGCCCGAAGATTAGAAGAGTCACCAGTAACCTACTTCCGTTCAAAGGAAAAACACGAAGATTGGGAAACGCCTTGCAAAATTTGTGGGGAATGTTCCTGCAAGGAAGAGTTTTTTATTCAGAATATGGCAGGAAGAGTACATGAGAACTGCTTGTTCTTGTTTGTATTGATAAGCAGTACCCAACTGTAAGGATGGAGCAGGAAGACCCACGAAGAATGGGTATTCCCTGGACGGGGTTCGACGGCTCCTATAGAGAAAGGCAGACGGCCTCATTTCTCGATGTACAACCATAATCCTGAGGCTGCTGTTTTGGTTTATAAACAACATTTACAATAATCAAATGGCAGATCTGGCCATAAATGTCATGTATTCTGGAGCTCAGCCCTTAGATTTTTATGTCTGGGGGTTGGGCACTCTTTTAGGCCAGATCTAGTCTACATGATATGGATGTGGTGTTCGCCGTTATCTCTAAGGAACATCAGTAAATGTTTGTTGCGGCTCATATTTTGGTTTGTTAACAATATCTTGAACTACCAAATGGCAGACCTGGCAATAAATGTCTTGTGACTTTGCTCTTAGTGTGACTTGTGACTTTAAACCCAATATTGTGTGTTTTAAATCGTTTTTGTATGTAGTGTTAGATGTCCATATAGAGTTATAGGTAGCGTTGTCGAGCTACTCATTTAATGTAGCGTAGATAGAAAGTAGTGTGCCATATAGACAGAAAAATAAAAAAAAGAGCTTTGTAAAAAATGAATTCAAAAAAAAAAATTTTATGTAAAGATAGAATAGCCCCAACCTTGTTGTAAATGTAAAAGCAATCAGTGTTAGATGTAGAAAAAAAATTGATTAATTATGAGAGACGAAATCTCTTAATTGATTAAGAGAGACGAAAGCTCATCAGAATTATTTGGAGTCATTATGTTTATATTTGGATTAATAAGATTCATTGTTAAAGCGACATACTTATATTGCTGCGAGATGTGGCGTATGGATTGCAGTTCACAGGCCCGAAGATTAGAAGAGTCACCGGTAACCTACTTCCGTTCAAAGGAAAAACACGAAGATTGTGAAACGCCTTGCAAAATTTGTGGGGAATGTTCCTGCAAGGAAGAGAATTTTATTCAGAATATGGCAGGAAAAGTACATGAGAACTGCTTTTTCATGTTTGTATTGATAAAAAGCCTTGCAAAATTTGTGGGGAATGTTCCTGCAAGGAAGAGTTTTTTATTCAGAATATGGCAGGAAGAGTACATGAGAACTGCTTGTTCTTGTTTGTATTGATAAGCAGTACCCAACTGAAAGGATGGAGCAGGAAGACCCATGAAGAATGGGTATTCCCTGGACGGGGTTCGACGGCTCCTATTGAGAAAGGCAGACGGCCTCATTTCTCGATGTACAACCATAATCCTGAGGCTGCTGTTTTGGTTTATAAACAACATTTACAATAATCAAATGGCAGATCTGGCCATAAATGTCATGTATTCTGGAGCTCAGCCCTTAGATTTTTATGTCTGGGGATTGGGCACTCTTTTAGGCCAGATCTAGTCTACATGATGTGGATGTGGTGTTCGCCGTTATCTCTAAGGAACATCAGTAAATGTTTGTTGCGGCTCATATTTTGGTTTGTTAACAATATCTTCCACTACCAAATGGCAGACCTGGCAATAAATGTCTTGTGACTTTGCTCTTAGTGTGACTTGTGACTTTAAACCCAATATTGTGTGTTTTAAATCGTTTTTGTATGTAGTGTTAGATGTCCAGATAGAGTTATGTGTAGCGTTGTCGAGCTATTCATTTAATGTAGCGTAGAAAGAAAGTAGTGTGCCATATAGACAGAAAAATAAAAAAAAAAGCTTTGTAAAAAATGAATTCAAAAAAAAAAATTTTATGTAAAGATAGAATAGCCCCAACCTTGTTGGAAATGTAAAAGCAATCAGTGTTAGATGTAGAAAAAAAATTGATTAATTAAGAGAGACGAAATCTCTTAATTGATTAAGAGAGACGAAAGCTCATCAGAATTATTTGGAGTCATTATGTTTATATTTGGATTAATAAGATTCATTGTTAAAGCGACATACTTATATTGCTGCGAGATGTGGCGTATGGATTGAAGTTCACAGGCCCGAAGATTAGAAGAGTCACCGGTAACCTACTTCCGTTCAAAGGAAAAACACGAAGATTGTGAAACGCCTTGCAATATTTGTGGGGAATGTTCCTGCAAGGAAGAGTTTTTTATTCAGAATATGGCAGGAAGAGTACATGAGAACTGCTTTTTCATGTTTGTATTGATAAAAAGTACCCAACTGAAAGGATGGAGCAGGAAGACCCATGAAGAATGGGTATTCCCCTGACGGGGTTAGACGGCTCCTATTGAGAAGGCAGACGGCCTCATTTCTCGATGTAGAACCATAATCCTGAGGCTGCTGTTTTGGTTCATAAACAACATTTACAATTATCAAATGGCAGATCTGGCCATAAATGTCATGTATTCTGGAGCTCAGCCCTTAGATTTTTATGTCTGGGGGTTGGGCACTCTTTTAGGCCAGATCTAGTCTACATGATGTGGATGTGGTGTTCGCCGTTATCTCTAAGGAACATCAGTAAATATTTGTTGCGGCTCATATTTTGGTTTGTTAACAATATCTTCAACTACCAAATGGCAGACCTGGCAATAAATGTCTTGTGACTTTGCTCTTAGTGTGACTTGTGACTTTAAACCCAATATTGTGTGTTTTAAATCGTTTTTGTATGTAGTGTTAGATGTCCAGATAGAGTTATGTGTAGCGTTGTCAAGCCATTCATTTAATGTAGCATAGATAGAAAGTAGTGTGCCATATAGACAGAGAAATCAAAAAAAAAAGCTTTGTAAAAACTGAATTCAAAAAAAAAAAAATATTATGTAGATAAAATTGCCCCAACCTTGATGAAAATGTAAAAGCAATCAGTGTTAGATGTAGAAAAAAAAAATCTTTAGTATAGTAGCTAGGCTAGAACCATGAATAATCTTAGTCCGGTAGATGAATTTTAGATAGGGATGTAGAATAAAATAAGAAAAGTAATAGAGAAAATTTTTAGCACTCCTGATTAAGCCAAAACATAAATATGAAATAATTATGTAGAATAAATAGTTAATAAATTGCGAACATTTCAAAAAGCCCAAAGGCAAGCAAGTACTAATGACGGGACGTCATTAATTAATGGGAAGGGTAATATGTACCGTTAGTGACATGCGAATTAGTTAATATAAAAAAAGGAAGTTCATTCTTTATAGAAATAATTCCTACTACCTTTAATTAGTTTTAGATATAATTGCAAAAATAAAGCAAAATCCTCTATCGGCAGAGCAAAAAATTACAATAATCCGCAGACCAAGAAAGACACCTTCCAGCTGTGGGTTTTGCTAAGATAGTGGGCAATAAAAAAGATACTACACACAATATTTCTAAGGACGATTAAATTATAATAGCCGTGTGAAGGTTTGAATCATCAGAAATAATTAAGAGATATTATTGGACAGAGGGTTTAGCCCGCCTGAGGACTTAGGCCAATCGTGGGGTAGCTCCCACTGCACACGATCAGGATTTAGAATATATAGTGAAGAAAAGTGTTTTTCGTGCTCTCATCATTATTATAGACAGAATTATTTCGGCGTTCAAGCTTTGCAATTCTATCATTGTCGTTATCTCAGTCACCGTTGTTGTCATTTGAAGTGACCAACTGCTGTTCACCTAAATATTTAAGTCTCAATAAATCTATTGCTTTTTACCTGTGTTTATTTCATTTTATGTGTCTGTATCTAGTCTAACGACAGGTAATTAGTTCACAAATCTCCAAGGTATGTTCCCAGGAATCTGATCTCCAGATAGCTCGAGGAAAAGAGGTTACATTTATATGGATACACATTTTATTTTCTCTCAATAATTGAGGGTGGCAAGGTCATAAATTTACTTCACTCCCCATTGTTTTCAAATTTCAAACACAACATGGTTCTGTCTCTAGAGGAATTTTATTTTGCTTATTCATCCAGTTTAAAATACATTAAAGATTTATTTGATCAAAGAAACACAACGAAAAGTTTCCTTCACCAATGTCTCTGCGACAGAGAGATCCAGATTCAATCTGGTTTCTTTTCCAAGAAAAGGGACTTCAATTCAAAGATTACTGATAATCCATTATCCGTTAATGAACATCAAGGACCAGTTGTGGGACCGGGCTACAGATTAGTTCCTGAAGATTGGAACAATGAAGATAGGAGAACCCGTATATATTGGGAACACTGCCAAGAATGCAACTGCGAGGTTACGCAGCCAGATTTACAACGGAAAGTCTTAAATTATTGGCTCGACCAGAACTTTCTTGGCGTGTTCCATCTTTTTTTGAAACCCTATTTAGAACAAAACCATCAAAAAATCGATGAAGAAGGAAAATTTACATGTACATTGAATGGGTTAAAAAAGACGGTGTTGATCTACGGTCCCGGTGAAGACGTACTTTTTCATGAAACTGGACACACCTTCATGTGGCAAATCGAAGGAACTTCACATATTGAGTACAAAGATGGGGCCACAAAAACCCTCAAGACTTACGACAAAATTATTGTGGAGCAGCAAACAAAATTCAAAATGACAAGAGGACAAGGGGCGAGAGTGATAGTGATCGTGATGGAATAATTGAAGCCAAAAGAGTAATTTTCTATTATATATAGAAATAAAACATCTGTGAACTAAAAAAAAAAAAAAAATAAATAAAAAAAAAAAAGAGTCTTATTTCACAGTTCAGAGTGACCACATCTAATCTCGGATATTATTAAACCAGTCTATTTTTCAAGTGAAGTAATTTATCATTTCGTAATAACAATTGGCTTAGTTACAGTGACCTATATTCCTGCTCTATGTTCGTTAATTAATTCAGTGACCTTCAGGGATTATAGATATTTCACAATTGGAGAAAAGCCATCAAGCTAAGCAGTACAAATATAAATTGGACATACAATACGAAATAAGCCAAAAATCAAAACTAGTTTTCGGAACAGAAATCGAAATTCCGCTGCGATAAAAGTGATAGGAAAAAAATAGGCAGACGAGGTGCAAGAGAGGGATCTACAAGAGCTGAGGTACCCACTGGACTGGCCCTTTACATTGCGGGACAAGGTCAACAGCCTCCAACTCTTCTTTTACTTCTCTCGTAAGTGAATTAATGCTATTAACATTGTTTGCTCCACCCACGGACTGATCTTGGACTCTGTGTGATTACGTTCTGTACGAAATATGCCACCGGATGATACTGGTGCGAAAGAGAGACTGATACGGAATGCCGTGTTCAATTTCGTAGTAAGGGTGTATAAAGCGGGAAATCAGAGTGCGGATATAATGAGCAAAGCTGCAGAGTTCTTCGAGTTGGATGATATACGGAATGCAAAAAAATTACTGTGGTCTGGGGCAGGCCAGTCAACTAGGCCAACTAATCGCGATAAACCTACTGACGACATATTCGATATCATAAAAGCAATGCAATGCTGTGATGACAACAAAGCCAATTTGCCATATTTTGTTATCTATGAGCCTGACGAGGTTCCTATGATTCCCGGAGAAATCTCAACGACAATGACCAGGAAAGTGAATGAGCTTAGCGCTAAGTTTGACAGTTTTGTGAGATCCGCGAGTCAGTCCCAACCGGCAGCCCCCTGTGTTCCACTGCAAACTGCGACAGTTTTGACATATGCATTCGTACTAAAGAATCCCCCGAAAGGACTGGACGATCCTGTTTCACAAAAGGATTATCTCGATAAAGTATGTGGAAGCAACTGTGGAAATATTGTGGAACTGAAAACTCACAAAACCGACTGAAAAGTTGTTCTGAACGATCAAGATGCTGCAAAATCAGTTGCACAGGCTATTGCTAAGCCCGACTCAAGTATTACAGCAAAAGTGTCTAGTCCTGCATTTTTTGGCATAATCAGGCACGTACCCACCAGCGTTAGTGAGGAGGATCTTTGTGGTCTTGTGAATAATTGTTCTGAGGCCTCTCAGATCAGTAAAACGAGATTGTTCAGACTGAAATTTGTGACCAAGCATCATCTAGCCTCTGCGGTGAAATCTCCGCTTATTATAGGCTACGAACGAATTCCAGTTGAGGACTTTCATTTTCTCCCGAGGCGTTGCTATAAGTGTCAGGCCTATGGGCATATTGCAAAGGACTGCTCTTATAAAGCAAGATGTTCAAATTGCGGAGGAGGCCATACTAATTCTAAAGACACTCCGTGCCAGAACCAGATGAAGAGCGCCCTCTGTGGCTCCAATAAGCACCCCTGCTACAGTTTCAGTTGTCCAGAAGCCAAAAAGACCCAATCTAAGCGATGACTAGCTCCAACACCCTGAAGATAGTGACGTGGAACATAAATGACGGAGTACTATCTAAATTACCACTTTTAGAAAACCTTGCTGACAAATTTGACATTGTATGCGTGCAGGAACATTTCCTGTCGGCTGATGAACTCCAGCTTTTACATCTAAACGAAAACGTAAATGTGTTTGGCATTCCTTCTAGGACCTCGGGAAGAGGTCGTCCTTCTGGTGGTGTTGCTATCATTGTCCGTGCCTCGCTTCGCGCCTCGACGTTTAAAGAAGTGGACTTTTATATTGCAGTGAAAATTGAAAATACTGTAGTGCTCTCAGTCTATATGCCAACAAAATACAAGAATGTTTAATCTGAAAATAAGTTTAATATTGCTTGTGGAAAAGTAGCTGCTGCTGCTACATTATGTGTAGCAGGAAAACTTTCATGTATTATTCCTGGATATATGAACTCTAACCTCTCTGATGCTAATGATCCGAGAGGTCAAATCCTGCTCGACGCCTGCCCAAGTCTGAGGGTACTGAGAAATAGAGTAGACTTCACGTATGTGCATAGTTGCGGTTCCACGTCCTCGCTCGACTCTCTGCTCTGCTCTCCCGACTTGAGGACTCACGGTGACTGTGAGTTAGATATCGGCTTTTGTGTTTCTGATCACCTTCCAGTGGCTAATACATTCATTATTAATTACCTCCTGAATAATGCCCCAAATGATGCTCCAAAGGAGAAAAAGTGGTTCCAGAAGACTGAATGGCAAAAAGCTAATTTAGCCATGTTCAGGTCTGTGTGTGACAGAATCCTGGAAAAGATTAAGGTCCCTTTCCAGCTACTACTAATAAGCTCGCCGATTGCATGTGATGAGAAACAAATAATTCTGAATATCTACCATAGGGAAATAACTCATACCTTGCGTTATGCAAAAAAAACCATAGGTCCTAGTCGCAAAGTTAGAATTGGATCACAAATTCAATGATGGTCGGACAATCCAGCTTTTGTTAATGCATGTCAACAAAGTAAAATGTCGTCTAGTGTAGGGATTGATTCAGGTCGTCCTAAACATGGTGTTGTAAACAGTGTTCGATTGTATACAAAGCGGCAGTTCTCCAAATGTCTCGCCTTGCATCGCTATCGTGTGATTGATGAAAATAGTGAGTCGCTACGAGTCGATCCAATTAAAATTTGGAAGTTCGTCAAAAAGAATCGATATGCTAAAGCACCTAGTAACGAATCCGTCCCTAGTGAAAGTGAATGGAATACTTATTTCGCGAGCAAGTTTGCTGCACCTGATCCTGAATTGGAGTGCAAGTTTGAGAGAGATCTTGATCTCTGTTTAGAATCTTTGGAACCGGATCTTGGCCACTCAGTGAGTGTGTCGGATGTTCGTTTGGCTATTCTTAAACAAAAAAAGAAGTACTCTAAAGGAGTAGATAATATCTGTGGTATGCATCTGATTCTCGGTAGTGAACTGTTAATAGTACATTTAGCACTTATGTTCCAAATGATTTTTAGTTGTGGTCTAGTGCCAGATATTTTTTGTACCGGTGTAATCACCCCTGTCATCAAGAAAGGTAAAGACCCATCTGAATGTTGTTCTTACCACCCGATAGCCGTTGCTCCCGTTTTTTGTAAATTGTTAGAGTTATTAGTTATTGAGGAGATAAAGTATGTTTGTAGTACGCCAGACTCGCAGTTCGGTTTCAAGAGAAATATTAGCCGCGAGCACGTGCATAGCCTATTGTCTAATGTTTTGTTGGATGCAGATGCTAAAGGTGAAACCATGGTACTTGCAGGCCATGACTTCCGCGGGGCTTTTGATTCGGGTATCCATGCTCAACTGCTTGTCTCTGCGTTTAATAGAGGTCTTGACAGATCTATAATCGCTACTTATAGGAACATGTATTTTAAGTTGAAGGTTAGAGTAAGGGTCCTAAAAAACCAGAGCCGGACTGTATCCGACTTCCTCATACCAGTACGAAAAGGCATTCGTCAAGGGGCTTTATCATCACCGCCTCTTTATAATAACAGTATCATCGAGGCTCAGAAGACGGTGAAAACGTGCTTTATTTTTCGTGGAATTGATTTGTCTCTTGTTAATTATGCCGATGACATTTTAAATCTGAGTAGATCAGTCAGTGGCATAGAGAGTAATTTCAGAGTTTTGTCTAATGAATATGCTAGCATAGGCCTAGAATTCAACTCCAGCAAAAGCGAGGTGGTCGTCTTTAATTGTCGTAAGAAAGAGTTGGCACATGCCCTATTTGCACTAGGTAGTAATACTGTTACTGCAGCAGCATCAACGACTTGCCTTGGTTTGCCATTTGTGTCTAATCTTAAAGCTGCCTGGTCCAGTTTAATAAATGATTTCAATCAGAAAATCCGAAAAGCGTATGGGATGATTCTGTCATGCAAACGCCTATATAACCGCCACATTCTAGCACGGATCTTCAATTCCTTTGCCACGCCTCATGTCTTAGCTTTGTCACCTTTCTGGTCTTTGTTCACTGTTGATGATAAAAAAACAATCCGTACAGTGTTCTATAAGTTTGCAAAATATCTGCTTAGCCTTCCCCCCTGGTAAAGAAACCGCCCGATTTCATCACGTTACGGACTCGATGACCCCTTCGTCGTGATCGTGACCAGGAGGGAAAAGTTCCTGAAATCTTTAGACCCAACGCGTAGTATGTTTGAAGCTATAGTTAGTACTGTGTAATGGTTGTCTTTTTATGTAAATAGTTTCGCCATTGGTTTTTGAAGTATTAATTTAAGTTGCTCGTTTGTTTGATGTGTTGTTGTTTTCTTTTCATTTTCTCTCTACTCCATTTTTACTTTTTTTGTATGTTAAAGATGGGTAATAAAAATCATTCATTCATTCATTGCTGTGGCGCAGGCCTTGGTGGCACAATCTTTAGCGCTATAAGCGGCGCTATCGGAGAAATTATAAGGTGTAAGTTCGCAGCTTTACAATAGGATATTAGATTTGAAGCGGTCAATATTTATGACCATAATTAACCCAGTCACATAAAAAATTTTTCGCTATAGAATCGCACGTGAGCAACTTTATTTACAGTAACTTACTTAATATACATTCAGAAGTTTTGTTAAATAAACATTTTAGTTTTTTTGACTTTTTAAAATATAAAAAGGAAGGTTTACTCTAATGAACTTGAGGTAACCGGGAGAGAGAGAGAGACCATGTGCCTTTCGTTTCTACTAGGTCTTGTGGGGTATGTTTTGGTCTGTTTGTTGTTACGGCAAGGCTCGCAGTAGTTAGACCAATTGGTCAGTCAGACTTTGACAGATCAAATCTGTCGCTTCTATCTTGTATTTAGAAGTCAAGTGAAAGTTTGACTCCAATATATGTGTCTTAAATTGGACTCGAATCCATATGAAGATGAGATGGCTTGTTGATGTCAACCATTCAGGCTGCTTGACTAGGACCCCAATTTTGAAAATTTTCAAATTTTGTTTAAAAATTACTTAAAATTTGCATCCTGAACCCCTGCCGATATTCCACAAACCTTATATGAGGGGGTCACTATAGAAAAGAAAAATGGAGCGTGATTGATGGAAGCGGTGAACATGGGCTAGAGCAAGATCCATGTCAAAATGAACCTATTGTTGGTATTGGTGTAGCACATGGTAGCATCGCTAGAGCAGCGGTCTTACTATTCCCGGCCATAAGCATCCGTGCACCTGAGTAGCTGTACCTAGTTGATGACAATTGAATTGATATGGCGAGGAATGTGGACTGGGCTAGTATGCCGGGAGAGACCCCAAGGAAATAGAGCCACTGTGTACGTCGGTCCCTTTAGGGATTTTATGGTATACCTAGCTCAATTGTTGTCACGGCAAGGCATGATCAGGTGCAACAACAGGTGGCTTGAATCACTCGCCCAATCAACGATCTTTCTCGTGTAGAAGTTTGTACAGGACGAGTCTGTTTGAAATTGGCAAATGTTAGTTGGACCATCCAACTGCTACTGCTACCAGCGAGAGGCCTTTTGGCGATTTTTAGTTCAAGCATAGTGGTTTCGATTGCGCTAGGATTGCTAGAGAAATGCTGTCCAATGGGTTAGCGTTTAAAAAACACTATACACTTATGGTGGGTTCATAGGGTTGTTTTTGTGATACTTCGTTTCTATCTCTTACCAGAGAATCTTTGTATATCGACGACTATTTTCGAGATTTCACTAATATTGTAGGTACGGATGGTTTTATCATTGTTGAATTTTAATCGTATCGTCGAGTGCCTATAAAGGAGGATGGCAAGGTGGCTGTATTCCTCGAGAGAAATCTCAATGGTTGACTGTGTTTCTAATGTGCCAGATGGTAACGTGAATGTGTTACCTGGTTGATCCTGCCAGTAGCATATGCTTGTCTCAAAGATTAAGCCATGCATGTCTAAGTACAAGCCCCCAGTGGTAGAACCCGCTACGGGCTCAATAACTCAGTTATTGGTCCTTAGATCGTACTATGTCCTACTGGGATAACTGATGTAATTCGAGAGCTAATACATGCACAATAGCCCCAACTTCACGGCCGGGGTGCTTTTATTAGATCAAGACCAATCGGGCTTCAGCTCGTCTCTTGAT
Organism: Artemia sp. Qi Xiang Cuo; assembly: GCF_049724085.1. Classification (NCBI taxonomy): domain Eukaryota; kingdom Metazoa; phylum Arthropoda; class Branchiopoda; order Anostraca; family Artemiidae; genus Artemia; species Artemia sp. Qi Xiang Cuo. The sequence goes on along the minus strand of NC_142809.1, from coordinate 51,233,483 downwards.
GAATCTGAATAACTATAGCCGATCGCACGGTCTCGCACCGGCAACGTGTCTTTCAAATGTCTGCCTTATCAACTTTCGATGGTAGGCTATGCGCCTACCATGGTTGCAACGGGTAACGGGGAATCAGGGTTCGATTCTGGAGAGTGAGCCTGAGAAACGGCTACCACATCCAAGGAAGGCAGCAGGCGCGCAAATTACACACTCCCAGCACGGGGAGGTAGTGACGAAAAATAACGATGCAGGACCCATCCAAGGCCCTGTGATTGGAATGAGTACACTTTAAATCCTTTAACGACGATCCATTGGAGGGCAAGTCTGGTGTCAGCAGCCGCGGTAACTGCAGCTCCAATAGCGTATATTAAAGTTAATGCGGTTAAAAAGCTCGTAGTTTGTTATGGGTCTCGGTCGGGTGGTGCCGCCTCTCGGTGGTCACTGCCTCGATCGGACTATTCATTGGATCGTTCGGGGTGCTCTTAACCGAGTGTCCTGGGTGGCCGATGCGTTTACTTTGAACAAATTAGAGTGCTTAAAGCAGGTGCAACCCCCCTGAATATCACAGCATGGAATGATAGAATAGGACCTCTGTCTTATTTTGTTGGTTGTCTGGACTTGAGGTAATGATTAACAGAGACAGACGGGGGCATTCGTACTGCGACGCTAGAGGTGAAATTCTTGGACCGTCGCAATACGAACAACTGCGAAAGCATTTTCCACTATTGTTTTAATGAATACATAGCTGCACTTTGATTTGCGACGTCTCACGTGTACCGCAATATGTATAACATTACAAGCGTCAGAAACTAGATACGCGTACGTTAATTTTCTTTATCATCTTGACGATAACGGTACAAAACTTTGGGTTTTGAACATTGTACTTCGGTTATAAATTCTTTAACTGAATTGACTGGACGAACGGGCACCATCCGAAGTGGTGCCTGCGTAATAAATAGACACCACAATGGACACATTCCGAGGCACATTCACGGTTAGTAGTTAAATAGTGAGATATAGTTCGTTTGACATTTTTTTTATGTGACTGTAATGGCGGATGGGTGTTATTGATGGTGCTTGGTAATAAAGTACCATACCGAGACTCGCTCCGTCGCAATAGACGATAGATCATAGTGGTTGATCGCTCTTCTTAAACAAGTGGCGTCTAGCCATATGAGAGTGAGCAATAACAGGTCTGTGATGCCCTTAGATGTCCTGGGCCGCACGCGCGCTACACTGGAAGAATCAGAGTGTCTTCCCTGTCTGAGAGTACCGGGTAACCGCTGAACCTCTACCGTGGGTGGGCTGGGGGACTGCATGGATCCCCATGAACCAGAAGTTCCGTATAAGCGCAAGTCATCAGCGTGCTTCGACTACGTCCCTGACCGGTTGCCAAAACGCACGTCGCTCCTCACGAGGGAAGGTGGTCGTTAGACTTTCAGACGACTCACTCGGGTCGACTTCGTGCAACGCGGAGTGTGGTTGAAAGTTGTTCAAACTTGATCCTTTCGAGGAAGTAAAAGTCGTGACAAGGTTTCCTTAGGTGAACCTGCGGAAGGATCATTATCATTTGATAAACAAGAGGGAGACTCTTAGAACCTGTGGTCAGTTGTTTGTCTAATGACTGGTATTGATACACGGCCGCTCGTTTGGTGTTTGAGGTCCACAAGTAGGTTGTCCGTGCGTGGAGGAGTACCCTTGTGCATCATCATTCATGGGGGCCGTTCGTTGAATAAAAGGAGTGCTCAACGGAGTCTTGAGGACAGGAAGCTTTGGGGCAGTTAGTGTGGGAATGAGTACCTCAAATTTTAGTTTGTTACTAATGTAGAACTGGGGAGATTATTGACTGTGGCACTACCTGAGTTGGCTCTGTAGTTGGGGCTCTCAGAGGAGTAGAGTAAATAAAGCCTGTTAAGGTAGCAAGTCTCAATGGAATCACTATGACGTCATGATGAGATGAATCAACACTGAGGTGATTGTTGTTGCCAAAGCAGCATATTTGTGTTGTGGTCCACGAGATGATGACTGGGTATTGTCTCGAGGTCTTGGTGTCTGTATCCATTAGAAGGATGGAGGGTTTGCTTTTGGCAGCAACAAGATATTGTATCTTGCTCTGTAGTGGGGGCTCTCTGAGGAAATGAGCATGCAAAGCTGGTGATAAATCTTGAGTTGTAGTTGTGGGCCAAATTCATACCATCTGAAATAGTGGACATCGGATTACTAACACTGTGGTAGTTGTTGCCCCAGCAACATTTTGGTGGGGCCCAGGAAGCACTCTCTACCCTTCCTGAGGGCCCAAGTGGTGCGAGACGAAGGGATTGGCTTGGTCAAAGAGAGGCACGTGAGTCCTCAGGTGAGCCAAAGTCTTGCACTGCGATTCCAATAATGTAGCATCGATTTTGCAAGCAATAAGCCAACATGCTCTTGAACTCTCGATGTATATTTTTTACGTGTGAATTCGTAGTGAAAAATAGTCATTTGGGGACTAGAGTGGCTATATGATTCCAAGATCACGGATTCCACTCCGCGAGACTAAAGGGAGTGAAGGTGAGCTTGCCCCAATATAGCTTGGCTTGAGGTATGTAAGGGTGCACTTGCATTGGCCTTGTTTGAGGGAGAATTTGAAACATTCATGAGACTGACACTGGAGGAGGGATCTCGTGTCTAACAGTAAGAAGACGAACGCAGCTCGACTTGAGATTCCATGCAACCTGCAGGACACCTGTACCGTTTATATTTTGAACGCACAGTGATTGTCAAGTCGGTGAGCTTGGACTACGTCTGGCTGAGAGACGGATGTTGCTATTATACGGTATTGTTTAAAACCACTACGAGGCTTCTTGCTACTATTTGTTGTTGATTACAACCTATAGAGAATGTAAGCGATCTCACAAGTTTTGTGTCCTCTTTTGTTTGTGTTTTTTTAGGGTGCGTTTGATTTTTCTCGATCATATTTTATCTTGTGGCTATTGTGTATGTGTTCTATTTACCACTAGTTAAAATTAGATCTATTTATATCATCTCTTCTACTTTTACGAGGTCTCTTACTAGTTTGGATATCCCGTGTACGGTTCACCCCCCTGGGTAATGGTAACTGAGCTCCTTTTTGGTGGAACGAGAGGAGTGTTATCATTATGGGCTGTGCACAGTAGAAGGCCCACAATGAGGATGAATCCAAATTCTTTTCAACTAAAACACTTTGACTGACAGCCTTCGGCACAGGAATAGACTACTATAACTTTGGTAGTGGGAAATTGGTAACTTTGGTAGAACTGTTGACTCCAAGGGGCTTGCTGGCACTACAGGGTTAGTGGTGACCAGGTGACTTTGGATGATTGGTTTGAAAAACAAATGACCCTGTCAGTTTATATAAAAAAAACCGGCCTCAGCTCAGGCGAGACGACCCGCTTGACTTAAGCATATTAGTCAGCGGAGGAGAAGAAACTAACCAGGATTCCCCTAGTAGCGGCGAGCGAAGAGGGCTAAGCCCAGCACTACGGGTCAATTGAATCCTTCAGGAGGCAATTTCGACCAATGCAGTGTTTGGGAGCCTCGTAAGACCGTCGTTTGTCCAGTCTAAAGTCCTCATGAATATGGCCCGATTGCCCAGAGAGGGTGTCATGCCCTTAGGACGGAATAGCGCTCGGCATTCCGAGGTCTATCTAGAGTCGTGTTGCTTGAGAATGCAGCGCTAATAAGGTGGTAAAAACCAACTAAGGCTAAAAAAGACTGTTAGACCAATATAAGAAAAGTAACGCGAGGGAAAGTTGAAAAGAACTCTGTAGAGAGAGTTAAACATTGCGTGAAATCCTCCAGGGGTTTAAAACGGAAGGACTTTCGAAGTTCGAGCCATCTTCGGGATCATCGTTGCGGGTAGCGAGTGCTGATGTGATCGCTGAGGGCAGCCTCGGCTGTTCTCTGGTCATGCTGGTCATCTACGTTGCGCACGGCGTGTATTCCCGGGTGGATTCGTAATCCGCACGCGGCTGGAACGGTGTCAATGGACTCAGTGCTCTTGTTGCTTCGGCTTCAAGATGCTGGATTCCCCGGCAACGATTTAGCCCGGCTTCTGTTGCTTGAAGCCTCTTTGTGGGTATCCTGGGTGAGCGGAGAGTGGGCAAGTTCCTTCCGACCCGTCTTGAAACACGGCCCAAGGAGTCTAACTTGTGTGCGAGTCGTAGGTCGATGAGAAGACCGATGGCGGAATGAAAGTTAAGGCATTGCTTGCGATGCTGATGGGAGATCCTTCTCCTCTGGAGAGGGCGCATCCCAGGGGCGTCGTGATCCCGTTGCGGATGCGACGCACCTAGAGCACACATGATGGGACCCGACCGATGGTGACCGCTGCCTGGCCAGGTCGAAGTTAGGGGAAACCCTGATAGAAGACCGAAGCGATTCTGACGTGCAAATCGATCGTCGGAACTTGGTATAGGGGCGAAAGACTAATCGAACCATCTAGTAGCTGGTTCCTCCCGAAGTTCCCTCAGGATAGCTGGCGCTCAAGCACAGGAGACGGGAGTCTCATCCGGTCAAGCGAATGATTAGAGGCTTTGGGGCCGTAACGGCTTCAACCTCTACTCAATCTTTAAATGGGTGAGATGCCTTGCCGACCTTGGTGTATTTAGCGGCCCGGAGTTCGGATCCGAGTGCCCAGTGGGCCACTTTTGGTAAGCAGAACTGGCGCTGTGGGATGAACCGAATGTCCGGTTAAAGCGCCAAAACCAATGCATATTCCCGATCCCACGGAAAGGAGTTGGTTGCTCCAGACAGCAGGACGGTGGCCATGGAGGTCGGAAACCGCTTAGGAGTGTCTAACAACTCACCTGCCGAAGCAACTAGCCCTTAAAAATCAAAACCTGCATTAACTCAAAAACGCTCAAAAATTAAATTAAAAAAACAAGTTTTTTGAACTGAAAGTAAGGAACGACCTTAAAACTTAAAACGAACAGAAATTATTCCGTATATGAAAGGGTCTATCCCTTCCTCAACCTTCGCTCTTTACGCATATGTTTGACTTTCTCACTACTCTATTTTTTTAAACAATGAAAAAATTTAGCGTAAAGAGCGAGGCGTTGAGGAGGGCACAGACCCTTTCATATTCGGAATAATTTCTGTTCGTTTTCAGTTTTAACTTCGTTCTCACTTTCAGTTAAAAAAACTTGTTTTCTTTTTATTTAATTACATGTAGAATCAAGTTTTATATCGTTTGCGTCACCCATCAGGAAAATTCCTGCATTTGGGTATTTTGATAGTACAAATTCAGCACTTGCATACAATTCTTCGATAAAATTGATTTTGGCAGCGGATCTCTTATTAGGGGAATAATTAAAACAACACAGGACAATTAAATTGAAAGGACGCGGCAAGACTTTACGTCGATCACACACCCACATAATCTCATCAAAGGGAGCAAGACAAGGAATCGAGATTTCACTTGGATACAAGTCATTACAGACAAAAAACAGAATTCCGCCACCTTTCTTACCCAGAGGGTGGTTTTCTGGTCTGAGTTTAATAAATTGAGAAAAATTGTTAATCCTTAACATGTGCAAATTCTGAGCTTGAAATTGAGTAATAGCGATTACACCTCATCTATATATTTTGGAAAGGGTGTCTAATTCATTAAGTTTTTCAAAGTTAAGACTTTCAGCGTTGCTCAACAAAAATGTGAGGAATTGAAAGTGACTTGTGAAGGTATCATTACAGAGAACACTCTTTAATTGAAAGTGACTTGTGGAGGTATCTTTCTAAGGAGGACACTCTCCCACAACCCTTGAGGTAAGGGTTTTAAGCTATGCCCTGGGGGCATACAGGGTTTTTATAGGTGTTGTTGTAGAAACTTCAAAAAAGGGAAGAAAGCATTAAAATATGAACTAAGGAGGTGTCGCTTATGAGCAAGCGTTCGATTCTGTTGATAGAAGAGCCATTGTAAAGGTATTATTCCCGTACGGTATACCAGACAAATACATTAAAGAGATTTGTGCTATGTGCGAGAATAACAATGCTGTGCTTAAGGTAAGATATGAGGTTAGCAGCTGATTTCGAATTAAATCAGAAATTAAGCAGGGTTTTGTTCTATCCCCCTATATATGGATTATTTTGATGGACTTTGTCTTAAGGAGCACAGTTAAGGCAATGCGAGACCAATGACTCCATTGGGGAGGAAAAAGTCTCCTGGACTTAGATTATGCTGATGATTTAAGGATCCTAGATGAAAGTGTGAGCAAAGTGAATGACGTTTTAGAGGGTTTGCGAGTTCAGGGTGCTAGAATAGGTTTGAAAATGCATTTTGAAAAATGTGGTTCAATACCGCTCTCTGGGGCTATAATGAAACAAAGGTTGAGATGGCTAGGGCACGTTGTGCGGATGAAGGATGACCGAGCCGCAGATTGTTCTTTTCGGCCAACCGTCTAGGGCTAAAGAGAAAGCAGGTCGTCCTCGTCTAGGGTGGGAGGACGTCATAAAGAAAGATTTAAAGGAAATGGTAACTTCATTGGCGGGTGTAAAAAAGAGGCTTTGAATAGATTGGGATAGAGGAGGAGCGTGCGTAGCTGTGTTGGCCTCAGGCGGCTTGGTGCTGCGGTGAGTTGTTACTAGTAGTAGCAGTAGTAATTGAATTCTTCTCGACCAGTTCAATGGTTCTTTAGGACCAAAGGTTTAAGCCGTTTGAAGCAGACCATACTATGAACCTTGGAAGCATGCAATATTGTGGAAAGACAAGCACTTGCTCCAAGCAAACGAGCAACATTTATTTCAAAAATCTGTTGCTTAGAAAAATCATAAAATGTATGATAAATAATTTTCTGATATGAATAATCCTATAGCAGGTACATCTAAGAATTGGAGGGAACCTCCAAGAACGTCTGGTAAATCAACAGTAAATCAAGGAAAGGTCCCAGTAGTGATGGCAGACACCAGGCAGACGACGACACACCTATCATTCGATATTTTGTCTTAAAAGTTGCATGACCGCCGATTTATTTATTTAATGGGTTCTATTGATAAAGAAACTGCCCGTACAGTAGTGAAACAGATGCGTGACTTGAATATTGAAAACAACAATTCAATTGTGATGATTATGAATAGAGTTGGTGGCGAAGTGAGCTCGACTTTGCAGATATACGATTGAACGTAAATTTCTACATTAGAAATCAGAACAATTGTTTCAGGCCAAGCCTTAAGTATGGCCAGTTTTTACTTCGAATTCTATAGTTGTATTTTACTTCCAAATAGTTAAATCTTGGCTCTTAGGTCTCTGTTTAAACCATGACAGTTCCTTTGTTTTTAATCTTTAGGTTTTCAAAAAATAAGGGACTATTGACTTATTTCAAGTCAGGGGCTATTGACTATTTGATTAGTTGTTTATTAGCTTTTCAGGACTGTCATTCTTTTTCATGTTTCTACAGTGATGACCGGGTTGTTGTTTTTTAAAAATGATAAACGAGAGAGACCAAATCTCATCATAATTATTTTTATTAATTATTTTTATATTTTGATTAATAAGGCTTATGGTTAAATTGACATAATTATATCGCTGTTTTTATTTCTAATTCTATAGTTGTAATTTACTTCCTAATAGTTAAATCTTGCCTTTTAGGTCTCTGTTTAAACCATGACATTTCCTATGTTTTTAATCCATGCTTCTTTATCTGATAACCTTCTTTTATTATTGGTCTCGGTTATAATCTTTAGGTTTTAAAAAACTAAGGGGTTATAGATTTATTTCAAGTCAGGGGCTATTGACTATTTGATAAAGTTGTTTATTACATTTTTCAGGACAGTCATTCTTTTTCATATTTATGCAGCGATGACAGTCTTGGTTTTTTTCTTTCAAAGTGATTAATTAGAGTGACTAGAAAGTCACTGACAATCAATGGCATTAGCGCAATGGCTTTAGTGACAGGGTAGAAACACCTAAAAAAGGGAGTGTGGTCTTAATGAGAACTACAAAACCCAAGTTCATCAAGTTTTAAAATACTAGAGTGGAGGTATCAAGGCCGTTTCCGTAGAAACAAAGAAATTCAGTGTTTTTCTGTTTGAACAAGAACTTAGAAACGTTAAAACTTGAAGTGCCAAGGACACTGAAATAAAAATAAAAATTTGTGGACCCATCTTAGCTATAGTCACACCAAACCGCAAGTTTTCTTAGACTTTCTTTTGATTGTTTCAAAATTATGACGTGATTAAGGCAGTACCATATTTAAGTCAGTATTGTCACGTTGAACCCTGAAAATAAATTAGTACAATTAATTATTTAAATTTGGTAACGCTTTTCGTTGGTCAAAATCAAAGGTTAACAGCCTGATGATGCCCAAAGGGAACTCCGGCTTCAAAGGAAAGCTAGACATTCCTAAGCTGTTTGCCACCGTTTGTTTTTACCTTAGTTATGCCAATTTTTCACCCAAGTTTTCTTTCGTTTTTATTTCTTTTTTTTTGCACCTGGTACAACAGAAACTGCATATAGATAAAATAACTAAACAGAATGAAAAAAGTTAAGAAGTAATGTAAATTAAAAAGAATTAATAAAGAATTTCAAAGCAACTTTTCAAAAAGTGGGAATAGTGAAATATTCAGCCTTTACGTCTATAAAATATACCAAAATCAATGCCTAAGAAAATAATTTCAAAAAGAAAATAATTTTAAAAACGACAAATTTGTCTGATTCACTTGTGAGAATTTACGAGTGTAATTGTATCTTTCTACGAATATACCTGACAAAAACTTAATATTCACTGCCATCTAGCTTTAGTTACTTAGCAAAAATGCTTAACTAGTGCATTCAACTGACATTGGGAGGAAGGGGGTCCTCTCAAGGTCCTCTTTGGAATCTCATTGAAAATATTGAACAAAAACGTTAAAGTGCGCAAAACTTTGAAATATCTTAAGCATTAAAACCTATAAGTGTACCTATAAGTGCATTTTGCCATGTTTTGCATAAACCAAATTTCTTTTACGCCTAAAACTTTTCCAGAATACCTCTTTCTTAATTCACCATTACTTCAATAGCAAATCTAGTCAAAGTCCGAAAAATATTTTCCTATCTTAGAATATTTTATAAATCCTTTCTACTCGTTACGACTTTTCAAGCAACAAATCTCTCCCAGGCAATTTTAGTCGTTTTTATGGATTCAGCTAAAATTCCAAAAAAGGTCAAAGTTCAACAGATGAGTGCTTTGAACTAGAAAAACTGCTAAAACTGAGAGAAAATGATTCCTGGGAATTAGCTATGAACTAATGTAGCTTTTATTGCATAAAAATGTTTGAATACAAAGGTATGAACAAAATTTCGTAGAGAATAACATTTAAGGAGTAAGAAAAAGAGCTTCTTTTACACATTAAATTATTTTATCATTCCTATAACACAAAAATAGGGTTTTTGTTTCAGATGTAACCGATGAACTGGTTTTTGGTTTTTACTTCGAATTGTATAGTTGTATTTTACTTCCAAATAATTAAATCTTGGCTCTTAGGTTTCTGTTTAAACCATGATATTTCCTATGTTTTTAATCTTTAGGTTTTAAAAAAATAAGGGACTATTGACTTGTTTCAAGTCGGGGCTATTGACTATTTGATATAGTTGTTCATTACCCTTTTCAGGACTGTCATTTGTTTACATATTTCTGCAGCGATGATTGCCATGGTTTTTTTTTCAAAGTGATTGCTCAGAATGATGAAATTTTGGCTAAAATATTTGGCAAAGTTATATTTATATTTGGATGTGTAAGAATGATTGTGAAAGGGATATACTTGAATCAATGCGAGGTGTGGCAAATGGATTACTGTTCACAGGTATAACTTTTAAAATTTTATAATAACTTTTCTTGATCTTTATTTCTTCTCATTTTCAAGCATGCTCCAATTCACAGTCTTTCTTGTGCTATTCTCAAAATGAAACTATTCAGGTCTCAAATAAACGCAGAAACGTGTAAACATGCAAAATGAATCAAACCAGTGCCTTTAGTGTTTTATGACCAAAAGTGCAGAGCATCAGTCACAGTAATATTAGCTATTAGCTCCTGTAGAACCTACTGCGGAAGTACTCGTGAGGTAAATTAATTTTACTTATAGCTACGTGAACAAACAGACAAGATTCCAGGTATAAACATGGTATTTTATTCCGAGATTCCTATACTCAGGTCGTTCTAAATGTGAATAAATGTTGTCCCAGCTTAGATGAACTTGGTGAAGGACAAAAAAACTGCAATTGTTATAGATGACAGTAGTTTTGTAGGTATAACAATCTAGTTATCACCAATAAAGTCTTTAGTCATTAAATGACCCGTAAGTTAAATGGTATCCACATGCTAAATACCATTACAACTAAAACTGATATACTATTGATTAACGTTACTATGTAGTAGCGCAAATGTTACTATTGATTATGTTACTATAAAAAAAATAGTGGCAGGATTCATTTAAGATACTACGGCACAGAGGAGTGCTGTTATCGATGTTAAGAGTAAAGATCATGGTCTTCTACTGTATAGGACTAAATTAGACTTGAAAATTAGGAAGGGAAGTGTCCAGGAAGGTATGACGTTGTTAGATTCCATGATAACAATTTGAGAGAGTTTCCAGGAACATTTCCACACATTCGTCAGAGCGACAAAAGTTTAGCAGAAACATTTGCCCGCATTATTTTTATATTTGGATATATAAGGCTTATGGTTAAAGGGATATACCTATTTCACTGCAATTCATGGCATAAGGACTATAGATCACATGTATACCTGATCGCCGTATCAGGCGATCTTAAGTATGGCCAGTCTACAGGCAGTTGCTGGGGACAAAGGCGAACGCTATTCCACCCCAAATAGCGTAATTATTGTCGTGATGTGTGAAAAGCAGTTAGTGAAAGTTGTAAAGGAGTCAATTATTACTCTGGACACACTAAGAAAATTAGCCCAAACAATCTTCACCCGTCGACGTAAATTGGAGCACTCAAACAAAAATCCCAGCATAACAACGGGAGAAAATATGGAACCAAGACCTGGCACAAATACCATGAAAAAAGAGGTTAGTAAAAGATAAAAGTGGGTTAAAGTTGGAAAAAAAGGTGGCCTAAAGATACAGGCATTTGTAAAAAAAATACTGGGGAAAACGACGATCTTCGATCCTTTCTTCAGGTGTACTATGTATGGTACCAGGAGACGAAATGTTTCACGGCCATCTTGAAAAAGATTTGAAATGCGATAATATACTCGTGAGGAATCCTACACTGTAACAATTATTAATTTTGCTTCTGCCAGGGAAATTGACGACCTGAATTATATCTATAGCGATGCATACGTTCCTCCTGAGGTAGAAGACGATTTATTTAATTATATATTTGATGAAATCATATCGTGGTCACTAGGAGTAGTCTGGAGATTACACCTAATTGAAGAAGCACCATTTCAACTTGGTCTACGTTCGTACAATAATAAGAAGTTGATTGTTATAAGAATGAAAACGCTGAGATTTTCATAATTGGTGTTGGATTTAGTATCAAGTTGTTGAAAAGTCAAAAGTGAAAAGCGACCAGAAATAAGAGACATCATCTTCGGACATCTATAGTTAAATAATTACGTGAAAAAAACAGTCTAATTTTCGAGAAGAATCTAGGAGCGAAAACAAAGAAGCAAAGCTAGAAGAATTGAAGCCTGTCAATATCAAAAATCAGAAAAGAATCCGGTTTGCGACAGTTCACAACTGAAATTACCATGGATGAACCAGGAACTTTCAGTGTGGACAAATTTAAAAAATCAACTAACAATTGCAGGAGTGAAGTTTCCAAGACAAAGATTTATCCCTAGAATTTGGAAAGCGATAGGAAAATGTCGTTGAATTCAAGAAAATTTCTGTACACTGTCTATTAGAAAGGATTTTATCCCTATTTTGAAATTTTATTTTATCGTCAAAGAAAGGCAGTGTGGTCTCCAAATTTATCTACGTTGTGCAGATGATGGATGACAGATTTTTCTTTTCAGCCAACGACCTGAATTATTTTATGGTGATGGATACGTTCCTCCTGAGGTAGAATACGTTTTTGTAAAATTAAATATTTAATACAGTCATATCTTGGTCTCTAGAAGTAATCTCGAGACCAATTCTAATTGGAGAAAACCCATTTCAATTTTGTCTACGTTAGTAAAATGTTAAAAAGTTGATTGTTAGAAGACTGAAAAAGCTGAGATGTTCAAAATTGATGTGGGATTTACTTTCCAGTTGTTTGCAGTTGAAAAGTGAAAAGGAACCAGAAATTAGATAGATCATCTCCGGACAACCATAGTTCTATAATTACTTGACAAAACCAGAGTCTAATTTTCCATAAGAATCTAGAAGCGAGAAAAAAGAAGCCAAGCTAGAGGAATTGAACCCAGTCAATAGCAAACATCAGAAAAAGAATCCAGTTTGCCACTGTACACAACTGAAAATAGTATGGAAGAAACATGAACATTCGGTGTGGACAAATTTGAAAAATCTATTAACAATTGCAGGATTTAATCGTTCAAGGTTAAGATATATTCCTAGCATTTGGGAAGCGATAAGACAATCTCGTTCAACTCTAGAAAAATTGACAGCAAACAAAAGCAATTTATTGTATGAGAAAAAGAAATTGAGTCGTATCAAGTCTACAAAAACAAGTAGATCGGACATATCATCTATGCGCATTTTGGACCACTATTTAAACCACATCAGTTCAGGAATTCAATCCAAGCGGGCTAAAATTTGTATTCCACCACTGATGTTATGTTTGACGTATTTTGTTTTGTAGAAATTAAGCTATATACTAAATAAAATTATAATTATTGGTTTTGGTTCTGCCATAAATTGGACGACCTGAATTATTTCTATAGTGATAGATATGTTCCTCCTAAGGTAAAATACGATTTATTAAATTATATGTTTAATACAGTCACATCGTGGTCTCTAGGAGTAATCTTGGGATCAATCCTAATTGGAGTAGAATCATTTCATTTTGGTCTACTGTGGTGACGCAAAATAGAAAGAGCACCTTATTATGAAGACTTATTAGCCTCAACTTAGGGGTATTTCATAACTGCTATCATGACTGTAGGATTGATTATATGTGTTTTTAAATGTTAAAATTATAGAAAACATCAAATACTCGGAGGGAAGGATGTAAAAACCCCTGTCTGGACGAAACCATAATCTCTCGCACAAAAATTTATTAATCTAAAAGAAAATTAAAAAAAAAATTTATAAAAATAACGGAGCCAATTCTTTGCTATGTCAGTAATAATACTTTTGATTGTAGTTAAATTGGTATTTTGAGTGTTTTACTTTTGGGAAAAAAAAGGTATACCAAATTTTAGTTTTACTTTGTGATAAATTTACTTTGAAAAAAATTGCTTTGTTTATTGTTATATTACTATATAGGGTCTTAAAGTAACTTTTTAAATATTATCCAAAATGCATTGCACTGATAATTATTGTATCTAAGTTGATGAAAATTTTTAAGTCTTCTTAATAATTAATGCTAACTTTAATGTGTAAACAATATAAATGTAATTAAACGCCAAGCAGAAACAAAATGTTTCTATTTAAGCGGCACTTTGTGTTTAGAAAACAAGTAAGAAAAAATTAGCCTCTTAATTAAAATAACTATTTGTATATTAGTAGTGTGTAACTTTTTTCCTTTTTTATACAACCTTAATGCTTTATTTGTATATAAATATTAGAATTTTTCTTTAGACCACAGACCTAGTTCTTTTTTTAACCAATTGTTGGTTAATTTTTGTCAATATCAACCAAATTTGGATGTACTTCAAACAATTTTTTGGTTCATGTGTTATGCCATTATAAACAAATTTCTGATGCATTGATATAATTACTTGGTCCACAATCAGCGTCAACAGAGTTCAGCATTTAGTGAAAATTCATTACTAATTTATTGACTGAAAAGTGAAGTTACATCAGAAATGTTCAATGTTTGTGATGTATAAGCAAATAGCTAACAGCCTAAATGGCATCCATTAAGTTAAATGAAACTAAGAGAGGAAATAAAAAAAAATGAAAAATAAAATAAAAAAAAGGTAAAAAAAACGAGTATTTTGTCAGCCAGTGGCGAACCATGAAGAAGAAATAAGTAAATATTTGGACGAAGGCCTCCGGCGAGTCGTCCTCAGTGCTAAAAAAAAAGAAAAAAGAAAGAAAAAGAAACCAACGAAAATCGAACCTTTCAAAGTTTATATGACAATGACAGAGAAAAACTGTCGTTTCTGTCGTTGTCAAGTAAACTTCCAATATGTATAATTTATCCAAGGCATTCCTTACCACGGAAAATAAATGGTAAATCAACCACATCACCCATATAAATTGAAGTAACTGTTTGAAACTGCTGAAACTGACTTGAAACTGTTTTCGAGTCCTGCAATTATTGGCAGTAAAAGTGTAAAAAAGCTACCATTCACCTGAAGAAGTTTTCTTTCAAAAAAATTTCCTTTGTTTTTGAAAGCCAAGGCCCGTACAGTGGAACGATGTTGCTTTGTCTGTTGTCTAACACCTTCTGGCAACTGTAAATGGCGCTTAGTTAAATTTAGACAAAGTTCAGATAGTAGATTAATAAATTATTTGTCAATGCGATGTTTGAATGTGGCTTTTCTAAGTAGTGGTTTTAAAGTGCTTAGAACGCAAAATAAGTTTCTATTTTCATGTAATTTCTTCATTGTCATGATGGCAACTAGTAGCCTTTTTTACTGTTAACCGGAAGATATAATAAAGATTGCAAATTATTCAGTGTAATTTAAATTTACCCACATCTTTACTACAATACTCATATTTCATTTATTTCTTGCAGAGCAAATGAAAATTGCTTGTTCCTGTTTGTGTTGATTAGCAGTTTACAACTGAAAGGATGGAGGAAGAATACCGAGGAAGAATGGATATTCCCTGGATGTAAAGATAAAATATTTATTTCAAAAAATGACTATTACAAGTTCCGAAAGGCTGAATTCTTATTTCGGGTTCATATAATAAAAAAATATATAAAAATAGCACAACGACTAAAAAACTGTCTAAACAATGCCAAAAACAACAATATCAGAAAGGCAAATCCATTCATAAGTCTAAAAAAAGTGTAAAATGTAAGAAAGTTAAAAAGGCAAAAACTAAAGCAAAACCAAAAAAAAAGATTGAGATAAAAAATCTTGATTGAGATAAAAAAAAATGATGAAGACTTCATAAAGTTCGGAGAAAACTGAAGTGAGTCCATGGGGCAAATGTTGTCGAAAGTCAGACTGGTGCATTTTTTTTTTTTTGTGTGTATAAAACCTTGTTTCCAGCAACTTAGGAATTTACCAAATTTTGTGATGTGGTTGGATATATTTGATAAAGCCTCAGTATTTTTTTCTGAAAAGGCTTTAATTATGTCAACTGGGATGTCCAAGGGACATATGCTTGATTTTGTAAGCTTTGGGATTTTATTTATAACTTCAGAGGGAGAATAAAGAGGAAGGAACTATTGATGGGGGGGAATAGTTGGTCATGAGCCAGCGAAAAGGGGGGATACTTTGAACGATGGAAGCAAGGAACAAGTTCAAATCGTTGGCAATCTGAAAACTGGAGAAAACTGAAGTGAGTGCCATGGGGCAAATGTTGTCAAAAGTCAGACTGGTGCATTTTTTTTTGTGTATAAAACCTTGTTTCCAGCAACTTAGGAATTTACCAAATTTTGTGATGTGGTTGGATATATTTGATAAAGCCTCAGTATTTTTTTCTGAAAAGGCTTTAATTAAGTCAACTGGGATGTCCAAGGGACATATGCTTGATTTTCTAAGCTTTGGGATTTTATTTATAACATCAGAGGGAGAATAAAGGGGAAGGAACTATTGGGGGGGAATAATTGGTCTTGAGCCAGCGAAAGGGGGGGGAGACTTTGAACGATGGAAGAAAGGTACAAGTTCAAATCGTTGGCAATCTTATAGGGGGTTCAGGGAGATGAAAATTATCTTCGGCAGGATTTTTTCCGCATATTTCTCTTATTTTTCTGTCCCATTGCTTGGGCTTGTTAGAATATAGATCTTTGACTTTAGTATTATTATAATTAGAAGCTGCCTTTCATAAATTTTTCTTTAGAAACTTCCTTAGACTATTAGCCTAAGTAATACGACCTGCCTTGAATTTTTTTT
Source organism: Artemia sp. Qi Xiang Cuo (assembly GCF_049724085.1). NCBI lineage: Eukaryota > Metazoa > Arthropoda > Branchiopoda > Anostraca > Artemiidae > Artemia > Artemia sp. Qi Xiang Cuo. Next base: position 51,217,359 of record NC_142809.1, on the reverse strand, counting down.
TAAAGACTCAGTAATATAAAGCTTATCTGTGGAACACATTTTAAATTTTTCCTCTGCGAAATGGGATTCATGATTACTCCTCAATAACTTTTGGAGGGACGAAGCCACAAGTCAACGTTATTTGTTTGATGCACAGTGGACCAATTTTCAGTAGTACTCCATGAGCCAAAATTGAAAAGTCCCGAGTCAATAAGAGGTCTATAAGCGGTTGCAGTTATAGAAAACGACTGTTTAACTTTAGCCAGCGGAGATAAGAGAAGGCAAAAGTATTTACTACTCCCTAGACAGGTCAGAGTGGAGACGGGTTTGTAAAACTTCGAAAGATTAGTGATTAAATCAAGAGTAGTGTTACCTTTTGTAGTTGGGACCTTCACGACCTGTTTTAAATTAAAAGCATCAAACAGTTTGTGATAATGATATGTAAGTAAGGAGCGACCCGGCTCAATGGTAACCGAAACTAAAAAACGGAATATTGATAAAAATAGATACATCAAAAGAATAAGATTTTAATGCTGATTTCCAATATAAAAATTTCATCAAGTTTTGTCTTATGCGTCAAAAGTTACGTGCCTGAGAAAATTTGGCTGATTTTAGAAAAAAGGGGGGAAGATCCCCTAAAAGTTAATTAAAATCACACTATCATACTCAGCGTATCAGAGTACCCAACTGTAGAGGTTTCAAGCACCTATGTAAAAAAATGTGGAATTTTGCATTTTTTTACCAGAAGAAAGATCATGGATACGTGTTTATTTATTTCAAGGGGTGATCGAATCGACCCAGTAGTCCTAGAATATCGTGGGAGGATCATTGGAACGGAAATTAAAAGTTCTAGTGCCCTTTTCAAGTGAATGGAGGGCAACAAGGCCCCCTCCCACGCTCATTTTTTCCCAAAGTCACCCGATAAAAATTTTGAGGTAGCCATTTTGTTGAGCATGGTCAAAAATATGATAACTATGTCTTTTGGCATGACTTAATCCCTCGAAGTTCCCGTCGGGAGGAATGAAGTTCTGAACTTTACCCATTGTTAACATCTAGTATTGGTTATTGGAAAGTATACAGACGTTTTCAGGGGGATCTTTTCTGGTAGGGGGTTATATGGGAGGATCTTTCCATAAAGGAAGTTTTCATGGGGGAGGTAAATTACTAAGAAGGGGGCGCCAAATATCCCAGCATTATTAAAAAAAAGATCAGAAATTAAATATAAAAAAACAAGTTTTTCAACTGGAAGTAAGGAGCAACATCAAAACATAACAAAAAGAAAATATTACGTAAGGGATTGGGTTCACCTCCTAGTCAATACCTCTCTCTTTAAGCCAAAGATTTTTGAAAAATAAGGTTCAATACAGCTCTCTGGGGCTATAATGAAAAAAAGTTTGAGGTGGCTAGGGAACGTTGTGCGAATGATAAAATAAAAGTTTGAAACAGGGATAAAATCCTTTTTAATACAGTATATAGAAATTCACAGAAAATACCATATATTTCGGTAACATATACAGTGACCGACACTGTATATGTGACCAAAATATCTGGTATTTTTTCTGAATTTCTGTACTCTGTCAACTAAAAAAGATTTTCTCCCTATTTTGAACTTTTATTTCATCGTCAAAGAAAGGCAGTGTGGTCTCCGAAATTTTCTACGTTGTGCGGATGATGGATGACAGATTTTTCTTTTCAGCCAACGACCTGAATTATTTCTATGGTGATGGATACGTTTCTCCTAAGGTAGAAGACGATTTATTAAATAATATGTTTAATGCAGTCACATCTTGGTCTCTAGGAGTAGTCTTGAGATCAATCCTAATTGAAGAAGAATCATTTCAATTTGGTCTACTGTGGTGACGCAAAATAGAAAGAGCCACTTATTATAAAGGCTTATTAGCCTCAACTTTGGGGTATTTCAGAACTACTATCATGACTGTAGGATTGATTATATGTGTTTTTAAATATTGGAATTATAGGAAACATCAAATCCTCGGAGGGATGGACGTATAAACCACTGTCTGGACGAAACCATAATCACTCGCAAAAAAATTGAATAATCTGAAAGAAAAAAAAAAAATTATGAAAAATAATGGAGCGAAATTCTTTGCAATGTCAGTAATAATATTTTTGATTGTAATTTAATTGGTATTTTGAGTGTTTTGCTTTTGGGAAAAAAAGCTGTACCAAATTTTAGTTTTACTTTGTGATAAATTTACTTTGAAAAAAAATTGTTCTGTGTATTGTTATATTACTATATAGGGTCTTAAAGTAACTTTTTAAATTTTAACCAAAATGTATTGTACTGATTATTGTTGTTTCTAAGTTGATGACAATTTTTAAGTCTTTTTAATAATAAATGCTAACTTTAATGTGTAAACAATATAAATATAATTAAAAACCAAGCAGAAACAAAATGTTTTTATTTAAGCGGCACTTTGTGTTTAGAAAACAATTGAGAAAAAATTTTAGCCTCTTAATTAAAAAGAACTATTTGTATATTAATAGTGTGTAATTTTTTTTATTTTTTATACAACCGTTAATGCTTTATTTGTATACAGATAGTTAAATTTTTTCTTTAGATCACAGACCTAGTTCTTTTTTCAACCAATTGTAGGTTAATTTTTGTCAATATCAACCAAAGTCAGATGTACTTCAAACAAATTTTTTTGGTTCATGTGTTATGTCATTATAAACAAATTTCTGATGCATTGATATACAGTTACTTGGTCCACAATCAGCGTCAACAGAATCCAGTATTTAGTGAAAATTTATTACTAATTTATTGACTGAAAAGTGAAGTTAAATCAGAAATGTTCAATGTTTGTGATGTATAAGCAAATAGCTAACAGCCTAAATGGCATCCATTAAGTTCAATGAAACTCAGAGAGGAAAGAAAATGATAAAATGAAAAATAAAATAAAAAAGGTGAAAAACGAGAATTTTGTCACCCAATGGCGAACCTTGAAGAAGAAGAAATTAGTAAATATTTTGACAAGGGCCTCCGGCGATTCGTCCTCAGTGCTAAACAAAACAGAAAAAATAAAGAAAAAGAAACCAGCGAAAATCGAACCTTTCGAAGTTTACTTGACAACGAAAGAAAAACTGTCGTTTCTGTCGTTGTCAAGTAAACTTCTAATATGTATAATTTATCCAAGGCATTCCTTACCACGGATGATAAATGGTAAATCAGCTACATCACCCAGATAAATTAAGTATTGATGCGAGTTAAATGTAAACTCATTTAATCAAATAGTTTTTAATATAACTTTATTTGTATTTCAAGCAAAAACACTAATATGATGCTTAAACCACTGTGGATCAAACTAAAACAGAGGATGCACATAAGAATGAGGGTGAGAAGAGAAATTTATAGTCTTAAAGGCAAAAAGAAATAAAGAGAAGAGAATAACAAGGACAAATTCCAAAAATTGATGTCCTGGGAAGAAAGGACATGGCAAATATTTGGCCATAAACATGGCCCTAAAGAAACCCATTGAGGGTATATGCACAGAATGACCCAAAATGATGCCAATAAACCATGTATAATATTAAAAAAATGGTTGTTTAAAAAGTGAAATATTTAGAGTTTGGATAACTCTTCTCAAGGAGGGAAGTATTGTGGTGACGGTTTCTAATTAAGTCAAATTTGGGATTTTAGTAAAAACATTAAGACGCAAATACAAGTTTTAAAATGCCACTTTTTATTAAGATAAAGGAACACACTCTAGATTGTGTAAGCTTGAAAGAAACTTGCTCAATAAGCAATTTCCTGGCTAAGTATTTCAAATAGCCGGATAGATGCGGTTGGTTTTTCATATATATATATATATATATATATATATATATATATATATATATATATATATATATATATATATATATATATATATATATATATATATATATATATATATATATATATATATATATACATATACTCAGAATTTTTTAGACTGAGGGACAACTCTTTGACTTGCAGAGCAAACCTCTGTCCGTTTGTTTTCTTATTAGAAATAGCTTGGAATATTGTTGGATCATTGTAAGTTTTCAAATATCTTATTGTATTGTAGATTTCTTATACTTGTTGACTCCCTGAGACAACCAGTCCAAGCGGCTTATATATTATCAGACCTGTACCATTGTGTATTACCTGAATAAAAGAATTGTGTTATAGCCAACCTCTTTACGATCTCAATTTAGTCCCTCAAATATTCACAGCTGGCACGCCCCATTAGTAAGGTCATAGCCTAAGGCACGCTACCAAAGTTTAATTACCTTAGGACCATAAATATCTCTCCTATAAAGGGAGTGATAAAGGCATCAACTACAACCTCACCCTACAACCTTAAAACCACTTTACCAGACTACGTTCGCACAAACTTATGAAGTTGATTGTTAGAAGAATGGAAAGGCTGAGATGTTTAAAATTGGTGTGGGATTTAGTATTCAATTGTTTGCAATTGAAAAATGAAAAACGACCAAAAATTAGAGAGATCACCTTCGGACAACTGTGGTTCCTAATTATAAGTGACAAAACCAGAGTATAATTTTCCAGAAGAATCCAGAAGCGAGAACAAAGAAGCCAAGCTAGAAGAATTGAACCTTGTCAATATCAATCAAACATCAGAAAAAGAATCCGGTTTACGACGCTTCACAATTGAAAATATTATGGATGAACCAAGAACTTTTAGAAAAATTTGAAAAGGTTTAGAGGTTTAGAAAAATTTGAAAATTCTACTAACAGTTGCAGGAGTTAAGTGTTCAAGACATAGATATATCCCTAGAATTGGGGAAGCGTGAGACAAGGCCGTTTAACTCTAAAAAAATTGAAAGCAAACCAAAGCAGCTATTGTAAGAGAAACAGAAATGGAGTCGTTTCAAGACTCCAGACTCAAGACTCAAGAGAATGAGGTTTTCATTAATCAAGAACGAAAGTTAGAGGTTCAAAGGCGATCAGATACCGCCCTAGTTCTAACCATAAACGATGCCAACCAGCGATCCGCGGATGTTACTTGAATGACTCCGCGGGCAACTTCCGGGAAACCAAAGTGTTTGGGTTCTGGGGGAAGTATGGTTGCACCGCTGAAACTTAAAGGAAGTGACGGAAGGGCACCATCAGGAGTTGAGCCTGCAGCTTAATTTGACTCAACACGGGACACATCACCAGGCCCGGACCCTGGACGGATTGACAGAGTGAGAGCTCTGTCTTGAGTCAGTGGGTGGTGGTGCATGGCCGTTCTTAGTTGGTGGAGCGATTTGTCTGGTTAATTCCGATAACTAACGAGACTCTAGCCTGCTAAAAAGACGATAGATCAGAGTGGTTGATCGCTCTTCTGAGAGGGACAAGAGGCGACTAGCCATATTAGAGTGAGCAATAACAGGTCTGTGAGGACCGTAGATGTACTGGGCCGCACGCTCGCTACACTGGATGAATCAGCGCGTCCTCCCTGTCCGAGAGGACCGGGTAACCACTGAACCTCTTCCGTGGTTGGGATTGGGGACTGCAAGGACCCCCATGAACCAGGAATCCCTAGTAAGCGCAAGTCATTAGCTTGCGTCGATTACGTCCCTGCCCTTTGTACACACCGCCCGTCGCTACTACCGATTGAATGATTTAGTGAGAACTTCGGACGACTCGCCAGGACAGCCTCCAGGCCGCCCGTGGTGTGGTTGAAAGTTGTTCAAACTTGATCCTTTAGAGGAAGTAAAAGTCGTAACAAGGTTTCCTTAGGTGAAACTGCGGAAGGATCATTAGCATTTAATAAGCAAAAAGCAGAATCTTGGCCCCTGTGGTCATTAGTTTGTCTAATCTTTGTTATTGATATACGTTCCCATGTTTGGTGTTTGAGGTGCACAAGTAGGTTTTCCGCGTGTGAGCAGTACCCTAGTGCATTATCAGTCATGGGGGCCATTCGTTGAACAAAGGAGTGCTCAACGGAGTCTTGAGGAAAGGGAGCTTTGGGGCAGTTATTGTGGGGATTATTACCTCAAAGTTTAGTTTGTTACTAATGTATAACTGGGGAGATTATTGACTGTGAGCACTACCTGAGTTGGCTCTGTAGTTGGGGCTCTCAGTTGGAGTAGAGCAAAGGCTGTTAAGGTAACAAATCTCAATGGAATCAATATGACGTCATGATGAGATGAACCAACACTGAGGTGAGTGTTGTTGCCCCAGCAGCATATTTGTGTGTGGGGGGCCACGAGATGATGACTGGGTATTGTCTTGAGGTCTTGGTGTCTTTATCCATTAGAAGGATGGAGGGTTTGCTTTTGGCAGCAACAAGATATTATATCTTGATCTGTAGTGGGGGCTCTCTGTGGAAATGAGCATGCAAAGCTGGTGATAAATCTTGAGTTGTGGTTGTGGGCCAAATTCATGCCATCCAAAATAGTGGACATCAGATTACTATCACTGTGGTAGTTGTTGCCCCAGCAACATTTTGGTGGGGCCCAGGAAGCACTCTCTACTCTTCTTGAGGGCCCAAGTGGTGCGAGACGAAGGGATTGGCTTGGTCAAAAGAGAGGCACGTGAGTCCTCAGGTGAGCCAAAGTCTTGCACTGCGATTCCAATAATGTAGCATCGATTTTTCAAGCAATAATACAAACTTCTCATTAAATATCTTTGTAGTGGGTAGAATGTTTACGGATGAGATAATTCGAGTCTGGTTTTTAATAAATTGTATAAATTATGACCGGATAAGTTCGACCCATCAGCAATTCTCCATTTAGTGCCTTGTATATATAAAACCTCTCTATTTGAGGTATGGTTGCAATGGTGAACTTTCATTTGCCGGGGTTGAGGGAGAATTTGAAACATTCATTAGAATGACCCTGGAGGATTGATCACTTGGCTCACATTACGAAGATGAACGCAGCTACACATGTGATTCCATGCAAACTGCAGGACACATGGAGCATCTATAATTTGAACGCGCATGTCCAGTTTTTGAGCTTGGACTACGTCTGGCTGAGAGACGGATGTTGCTATCATACGGTATTGATTAACATCACTGCGAGGCTCATTGCTACTATTTGTTGTTGATTACAACCTATAGAGAATGTAAGCGATCTCGTTAAGTTTTGTGTAAACTGTTGATGTTGAGAGGATTTGGCGAGAGGTATTGGTCTCGTTATGCTGGTATCATGTGCCTCGTGTGGCTGATTGTGAGGGTCTCCATGGTGCAAAGAGTGCAAGTGATCTCATCAAGTAGACATGAACCAGGGATCTGACTTGTGTTTATCAACAGTTTACTAGTCAAACCCCTGGGTCCTGGTCCCTGGGCTCAGGGGGGGTGGACGGAGAGGAGTTTTATCAGGATGTTTTGTGCACAGTAGAAGGCCCACAATGGGGATGAATCCAAATTCTTTTCAACTAAAACACTTTGACTGACAGCCTTCGGCACAGGAATAGACTACTATAACTATTTGATGTTGAACTGTTGACTCCAAGGGACTTGCTGGCACTACAGGGTTAGTGGTGACCAGGTGACTTTGGATGATTGGTTTGAAAAACAAATGACCCTGTCAGTTTATGTAAAAAAAAACCCGGCCTCAGCTCAGGCGAGACGACCCGCTTGACTTAAGCATATTAGTCAGCGGAGGAAAAGAAACTAACAAGGATTCCCCTAGTAGCGGCAAGCGAAGAGGGATAAGCCCAGCACTACGGGTGAATTGAATCCTTCAGGAGGCAATTTCGACCGATGCAGTGTTTGGGAGCCTCGTAAGACCGTCGTTTGTCCAGTCTAAAGTCCTCATGAATATGGCCCGATTGCCCAGAGAGGGTGTCATGCCCTTAGGACGGAATAACGCTCGGCATTCCGAGGTCTATCTAGAGTCGTGTTGCGTGAGAATGCAGCGCTAATCATTTTGTAAAAGCCAAATATGGCAAACGTCTCCAATGATAACAATCGGAGAACAGGATCTAGAGTGACTTGAGTACATAACACATTATATATAGTTAAACAGATAGTTACCTCAAACAGGTGTGTAATACATAATGACGGTCTCAGTTCTAGCCCTCTTCGGGATCATCGTTGCGGGTAGCGAGTGCTGATGTGATCGCTGAGGGCAGCCTCGGCTGTTTTCTGGTCATGTTGGTCATCTACGTTGCTCATGGCGTGTATTCCCGGGTGGATTCGTAATCCGCACGCGGCTGGAACGGTGTGAAAGGATCCAGTGCTCTTGTTGCTTTGGCTTCAAGACGCTGGATTCCCGGCAACGATTCGGCCCGGCTTCTGTTGCTGGGAGCCTCTTTGTGGGTCTCCTGGGTGAGCGGAGAGTAGGCGAGTTCCTTCCGACCCGTCTTGAAACACGGACCAAGGAGTCTAACGTGGGAGCGAGTCAGAGGTCGATGAGTAGAGAGATTGCGTACTGAAAGTTCAGGAAGTGCGATCGCTGCTGATTTGCTATACGGCTACGCTCGAGAGGGCTCATCACCGGGTCGCCTTGATTAATGTGTGTATGCGCCGCACCTCGTGAACACATTATGGGCCCCGAAAGAGGTTGACCTCTGCCTGGCCAGGTCGAAGTCAGGGGAAACCCTGATAGAGGACCGAAGCGATTCTGACGTGCAAATCGATCGTCGGAGCTTGGTATAGGGGCGAAAGACTAATCGAACCATCGAGTAGCTGGTTCCTCCCGAAGTTTCCCTCAGGATAGCTGGCGCTCAAGCAAAGGAGACGGGAGTCTCATCCGGTAAAGCGAATGATTAGAGGCCTTGTGGCCGTAACGGCCTCAACCTATTCTCAAACTTTCAATGGGTGAGATGCCTTGCCGACCGTGGTGTTGTTGGCGGCAAGGATTTCGGATCCGAGTGCTTAGTGGGCCACTTTTGGTAAGCAGAACTGGCGCTGTGGGATGAACCAAATGTCCGGTTAAAGCGCCCAAACCACTGCATATTCCCCATCCCACGGAAAGGAGTTGGTTGCTCCAGACAGCAGGACGGTGGCCATGGAGGTCGGAAACCGCGTAGGAGTGTGTAACAACTCACCTGCCGAAGCAACTAGCCCTTAAAAATCAAAACCTGCATTAACTTAAAAACGTTCAAAAATTAAATTAAAAAAAACAAGTTTTTTTGAACTGAAAGTAAGGAACGACCTTAAAACTTAAAACGAACAGAAATTATTCCGTATATGAAAGGGTCTATCCCTTCCTCAACCTTCGCTCTTTACGCATATGTTTGACTTTCTCACTACTCTATTTTTTTTAAACAAAAAAAAACTTTAGCGTAAAGAGCGAGGCGTTGAGGAGGGCACAGACCCTTTCATATTCGGAATAATTTCTGTTCGTTTTAAGTTTTAACTTCGTTCTCACTTTCAGTTAAAAAAAACTTGTTTTCTTTTTATTTAATTACATGTAGAATCAAGTTTTATATCGTTTGCGTCACCCATCAGGAAAATTCCTGCATTTGGGTATTTTGATAGTACAAATTCAGCACTTGCATGCAATTCTTCGATAAAATTTATTTTGTCAGCGGATCTCTTATTAGGGGAATAATTAAAACAACACAGGACAATTAAATTGAAAGGACGCGGCAAGACTTTACGTCGATCACACACCCACATAATCTAATCAAAGGGAGCAAGATAAGGAATTGAGATTTCACTTGGATACAAGTCATTACGGACAAAAACAGAATTCCGCCACCTTTCTTACCCAGAGGGTGGTTTTCTGGTCTGAGTTTAATAAATTGAGAAAAATTGTTAATCCTTAACATGTGCAAATTCTGAGCTTGAACTTGAGTAATAGCGACTACACCTCATCTATATATTTTGGAAAGGGTGTCTAATTCATTAAGTTTTTCAAAGTTAAGACTTTCAGCGTTGCTCAACAAAAATGTGGGGAATTGAAAGTGACTTGTGAAGGTATCGTTAAAGAGGACACTCTTTAATTGAAAGTGACTTGTGAAGGTATCTTTTTGAGGAGGAGACTCCCACAACCCTCGAGGCAAGGGTTTTAAGCTATGCCCTTTTTGGCATACACGGTTTTTATAGGCTTTGTTGTAGAAACTTCAAAAAAGGGAAGAAAGCATTAAAATATGAACTAAGGAGGTGTCGCTTATGAGCAAGCGTTCGATTCTGTTGATAGAAGAGCCATTGTAAAGGTTTTATTCCCGTACGGTATACCAGACAAATGCATTAAAAAGATTTGTGCTATATGCGAGAATAACACTGCTGTGCTTAAGGTAGGAAATGAGGCTAGCAGCTGATTTTGAATTAAATCAGAAGTTAAGCAGGGTTTTGTTCTATCCCCCTATATATGGATTATTTTGATGGACTTTGTCTTAAGGAGCACAGTTAAGGCAATGCGAGACCAATAACTCCATTGGGGAGGAAAAAGTCTCCTGGACTTAGATTATGCTGATGATTTAAGGATCCTAGATGAAAGTGTGAGCAAAGTGAATGACGTTTTAGAGGTTTTGCGAGTTCAGGGTGCTAGAATACGTTTGAAAATGCATGTTTTGAAAAATGTGGTTCAGTACCGCTCTCTGGGGCTATAATGAAACAAAGGTTGAGGTGGCTAGGGCACGTTGTGCTGATGAATGATGACCGATTGCCGAAGATTTTTCTTTCCGGCCAACCGTCTAGGGCTAAAGAGAAAGCAGGTCGTCCTCGTCTAGGGTGGGAGGACGTCATAAAGAAAGACTTTAAGGAAGTGGTAACTTCATTGGCGGGTGTAAAAAAGAGGCTTTGAATAGATTGGGATAGAGGAGGAGCGTGCGTAGCTGTGTTGGCCTCAGGCGGCTTGGTGCTGCGGTGAGTTGTTACTAGTAGTAGCAGTAGTAATTGAATTTTTCTCGACCAGTTCAATGGTTCTTTAGGACCAAAGGTTTAAGCCGTTTGAAGCAGACCATACTATGAACCTTGGAAGCATGCAATATTGTGGAAAGACAAGCACTTGCTCCAAGCAAACGAGCAACATTTATTTCAAAAACCTGTTGCTTAGACAAATCATAAAATGTATGATAAATAATTTTCTGATATGAATAATCCTATAGCAGGTACATCTAAGAATTGGAGGGAACCTCCAAGCACGTCTGGTAAATCAACAGTAAATCAAGGAAAGGTCCCAGTAGTGATGGCAGACAGCAGGCAGACGACGACACACCTATCATTCGATATTTTGTCCTAAAAGTTGCATGACCGCCGATTTATTTATTTAATGGGTTCTATTGATAAAGAAACTGCCCGTACAGTAGTGAAACAGATGCGTGACTTGAATATTGAAAACAACAATTCAATTGTGATGATTATGAATAGAGTTGGTGGCGAAGTGACCTCGACTTTGCAGATATACGATTGAACGTAAATTTCTACATTAGAAATCAGAACAACTGTTTCAGGTCAAGCCTTAAGTATGGCCAGTTTTTACTTCAAATTCTATAGTTGTATTTTACTTCCAAATAGTTAAATCTTGGCTCTTAGGTCTCTGTTTAAACCATAACAGTTCCTTTGTTTTTAATCTTTAGGTTTTCAAAAAATAAGGGACTATTGACTTATTTCAAGTCAGGGGCTATTGACTATTTGATTAGTTGTTTATTAGCTTTTCAGGACTGTCATTCTTTTTCATGTTTCTAAAGAAATGATCGGGTTTTTTTTCAAATTGATGAAGGAGAGAAACGAAATCTCTTTAGAATTATTTTGATTAATTATTTCTATATTTGGATTAATAAGGCTTATGGTTAAATTGACATAATTATATAGCTGTTTTTATTTAGAATTCTATACTTGTATTTTACTTTCTAATAGTTAAATCTCGCCTCTTAGGTCTCTGTTTAAACCATGACATTTCCTATGTTTTTAATCCATGCTTCTTTATCTGAGAACCTTCTTTTATTATTGGTCTCGGTTATAATCTTTAGGTTTTAAAAAACTAAGGGGTTATAGATTTATTTCAAGTCAGGGGCTATTGACTATTTGATAAAGTTGTTTATTACATTTTTCAGGACTGTCATTCTTTGTCATATTTATGCAGCGATGACAGGCTTGGTTTTTTTCTTTCAAAGTGATTAATTAGAGTGACAAGAAAGTCACTGACAATCAATGGCATTAGCGCAATGGCATTAGTGACAGGGCAGAAACACCTAAAAAAGGGAGTGTGGTCTTAATGAGAACTACAAAACCCAAGTTCATGAAGTTTTAAAATACTAGAGTGGAGGTATCAAGGCCGTTTCCGTAGAAACAAAGAAGTTCAGTGTTTTTCTGTTTGAACAAGAACTTAGAAACGTTAAAACTTGAAGTGCCAAGGACATTGAAATAAAAATAAAAATTTGTGGACCCATCTTAGCTATAGTCACACCAAACCGCAAGTTTTCTTAGACTTTCTTTTGATTGTTTCAAAATTATGACGTGATTAAGGCAGTACCATATTTAAGTCAGTATTGTCACGTTGAACCCTGAAAATAAATTAGTACAATTAATTATTTAAATTTGGTAACGCTTTTCGTTGGTCAAAATCAAAGGTTAACAGCCTGATGATGCACAAAGGGAACTCCGGCTTCAAAGGAAAGCTAGACATTCCTAAGCTGTTTGCCAACGTTTGTTTTTACCTTAGTTATACCGATTTTTACACAAGTTTTCTTTCGTTCTTTTTTCTTTTTTTTTGCACCTGGTACAACAGAAACTGCATATAGATAAAATAACTAAACAGAATGAAAAAAGTTAAGAAGTAATGTAAATTAAAAAGAATTAATAAGGAATTTCAAAGCAACTTTTCGAAAAGTGGGAATAGTGAAATATTCAGCATTCAAGTCTATAAAATATACCAAAATAAATGCCTAAGAAAATAATTTGAAAAAGAAAATTATTTTAAAATCGACAAATTTGTCTGATTCACTTGTGAGAATTTACGAGTGTAATTGTATCTTTCTACGAATATGCACCTGACAAAAACTTAATATTCACTGCCATCTAGCTTTAACTACTTAGCAAAAATACTTAACTAGTGCATTCAACTGACATTGGGAGGAAGGGGGTCCTCTCAAGGTCCTCTTTGGAATCACATTGAAAATATTGAACAAAAACGTTAAAGTGCGCAAAACTTTGATATATCTTAAGCATTAAAACCTATAAGTGTACCTATAAGTGCATTTAGCCATGTTTTGCATAAACCAGATTTCTTTTACGCCTAAAACTTTTCCAGAATACCTCTTTCTTAATTCACCATTACTTCAATAGCAAATCTAGTCAAAGTCTGAAAAATATTTTCCTATCTTAGAATATTTTATAAGTCTTTTCTATTCGTTACGACTTTTCCAGCAACAAATCTCTCCCAGGCAATTTTAGTCGTTTTTATGGATTCAGCTAGAATTCCAAAAAAGGTCAAAGTTCAACAGATGAGTGCTTTGAACTAGAAAAACTGCTAAAACTGAGAGAAAATGATTCCTGGGAATTAGCTATGAACTAATGTAGCTTTTATTGCATAAAAATGTTTGAATACAAAGGTAAAAACAAAATTTCGTAGAGAATAACATTTAAGGAGTACGAAAAAGAGCTTCTTTTACACATTAAGTTATTTTATCATTCCTATAACACAAAAATCGGTTTTTGTTTCAGATGTAACCGATGAACTGGTTTTTGGTTTTTACTTCGAATTGTATAGTTTTATTTTACTTCCAAATAGTTAAATCATGGCTCTTAGGTTTCTGTTTAAACCATGATATTTCCTATGTTTTTAATCTTTAGGTTTTAAAAAAATAAGGGACTATTGACTTATTTCAAGTCAGGGGCTATTGACTATTTGATAGTTGTTTATTACCTTCTTCAGGACTGTCATTTGTTTGCATATTTCTGCAGCGATGATTTCCATGGTTTTTTTTCAAAGTGATTGCTCAGAATGATGAAATTTTGGCTAAAATATTTGGCAAAGTTATATTTATATTTGGATGTGTAAGACTGATTGTGAAAGGGATATACTTGAATCAATGCGAGATGTGGCACATGGATTACAGTTCACAGGTATAACTTTCAAAATTTTATAATAACGTTTCTTGATCTTTATTTCTTCTCATTTTCAAGCATGCTCCAATTCACGGTCTTTCTTGTGCTATTCTCAAAATGAAACTATCCAGGTCTCAAATAAACGCAGAAACGGGTAAACATGCAAAATGAATCAAACCAGTGCCTTTAGTGTTTTATGACAAAAAGTGCAGAGCATCAGTCACAGTAATATTAGCTATTAGCTCCTGTAGAACCTACTGCGGAAGTCCTAGTGAGGTACATTGATTTTACTTATAGCTACAGGAACAAACAGACAAGATTCCAGGTATAAACATGGTGTTTTATTCCGAGATTCCTATACTCAGGTCGTTCTAAATGTGAATAAATGTTGTCCGAGTTTAGATGAACTTGGTGAAGGACAAAAAAAACTGCAATTGTTATAGATGACAGTAGTTTTGTAGGTATAACAATCTAGTAATCACCAATAAAGTCTTTAGTCATTAAATGACCCGTAAGTTAAATGGTATCCACATGCTAAATACCATTACAACTAACACTGATATACTATTGATTAACGTTACTATGTAGTAACGTAAACGTTACTATTGATTATGTTACTATAAAAAAATAGTGGCAGGATTCATTTAAGATACTATGGCACAGAGGAGTGCTGTTATCGATGTTAAGAGTAAAGATCATGGTCTTCTACTGCATAGGACTAATTTAGACTTGAAAACTAGGAAGGGAAGTGTCCAGGAAGGTATGACGTTGTTAGATTCCATGATGACAATTTGAGAGAGTTTCCAGGAACATTTCCACACATTCGTCAGAGCAACGAAAGTTTAGAAGAAACATTTGCCAGCATTATTTTTATATTTGGATATATAAGGCTTATGGTTAAAGGGATATACCTACTTCACTGCAATTCATGGCATAAGGATTATAGATCACAGGTATACCTGATCGCCGTATCAGGCGATCTTAAGTATGGCCAGTCTACATGCAGTTGCGGGGGCCAAAGGCGAACGCTATTCCATCCCAAATAGCGAAATTATTGTCGTGATGTGTGAAAAGAAGTTAGTGAAAGTTGTAAAGGAGTCAATTATTACTCTGGACACACTATGAAAATTAGCCCACACAATCTTCACCGCTAGACGTGAATTGGAGCACTCAAACCAAAATCCCAGCATAACAACGGGAGAAAATATGGAACCAAGACCTGGCACAAATACCATGAAAAATTGATTGTTAGAAGAATGAAAAGGCTGAGATTTTCATAATTGGTGTTGGATTTAGTATCAAGTTGTTGAAAAGTCAAAAGTGAAAAGCGACCAGAAATTAGATAGATCACCTTCGGACATCTATAGTTAAATAATTACGTGAAAAAAAAACAGTCTAAATTTCGAAAGAATCTAGAAGCGAGAACAAAGAAGCAAAGCTAGAAGAATTGAAGCCTGTCAATATCAAAAATCAAAAAATAATCCGGTTTGCGACAGTTCACAACTGAAATTACCATGGATGAACCAGGAACTATCAGTGTGGACAAATTTAAAAAATCAACTAACAATTGCAGGAGTGAAGTTTCCAAGACAAAGATTTATCCCTAGAATTTGGAAAGCGATAAGACAATGTCGTTGAATTCAAGAAAATTTTTGTACACTGTCTATTAGAAAGGATTTTATCCCTATTTTGAAATTTTATTTTATCGTCAAAGAAAGGCAGTGTGGTCTCCAAATTTATCTACGTTGTGCAGATGATGGATGACAGATTTTTCTTTTCAGCCAACGACCTGAATTATTTTTATGGTGATGGATACGTTCCTCCTGAGGTAGAATACGTTTTTGTAAAATTAAATATTTAATACAGTCATATCTTGGTCTCTAGAAGTAATCTCGAGACCAATTCGAATGGGAGAAAACCCATTAAATTTTGTCTACGTTAGCAAAATCTTAAAAAGTTGATTGTTAGAAGACTGAAAAAGCTGAGATGTTCAAAATTGATGTGGGATTTACTTTCCAGTTGTTTGCAGTTGAAAAGTGAAAAGGAACCAGAAATTAGATAGATCATCTCCGGACAACCATAGTTCTATAATTACTTGACAAAACCAGAGTCTAATTTTCCAGAAGAATCTAGAAGCGAGAAAAAGAAGCCAAGCTAGAGGAATTGAACCCAGTCAATAGCAAACATCAGAAAAAGAATCCAGTTTGCCACTGTACACAACTGAAAATAGTATGGAAGAAACATGAACATTCGGTGTGGACAAATTTGAAAAATCTATTAACAATTGCAGGATTTAACCGTTCAAGGTTTAGATATATTCCTAGCATTTGGGAAGCGATAAGACAATCTCGTTCAACTCTAGAAAAATTGACAGCAAACAAAAGCAATTTATTGTATGAGAAAAAGAAATTGAGTCGTATCAAGTCTACAAAAACAAGTAGATCGGATATATCATCTATGCGTATTTTGGACCACTATTTAAACCACATCAGTTCAGGAATTCAATCCAAGCGGGCTAAAATTTGTATTCCACCACTGATGTTATGTTTGACGTATTTTGTTTTGTAGAAATTAAGCTATATACTAAATAAAATTATAATTATTGGTTTTGGTTCTGCCATAACTTGGACGACCTGAATTATTTCTATAGTGATAGATACGTTCCTCCTGAGGTAAAATACGATTTATTAAATTATATGTTTAATGCAGTCACATCGTGGTCTCTAGGAGTAATCTTGGGATCAATCCTAATTGGAGTAGAATCATTTCAATTTGGTCTACTGTGGTGACGCAAAATAGAAAGAGCCACTTATTATGAAGGCTTATTAGCCTCAACTTAGGGGTATTTCATAACTGCTATCATGACTGTAGGATTGATTATATGTGTTTTTAATGTTAGAATTATAGATTGAAAATTTTTTATCACAGGGAAGTTACTGAGAGAAATATAAGTTTCACGAATGGTCAAAACCGAAAAAAATTTATAGGCGTATAAGGCCTAATGTGTTGCATCAAGGCATTGCCAGTGACAACACAAATGTCAAAAATGCTACTTATGATGAAAAATCTATAATTCCTAGAAAATTCAAACTAACAAAATCTATGAAAGAGAATCGGAAATCCAAATTGATATTACCAGTTGAAAAAAGATGTGAAAACCTTCTTCGTCTTTCATCCAAAGCAAGTGTTTAACCCAAGTAAGATTAAAGTTGTATTTATAATCATTATCTTTTTTTAAAGTTTTTCTTAGTATATTTTTTATTTACTTATATTTTTTAATTGAGCTCTGACAAAATGTGGAGAAATATGTGGAGAAATATTTCTCCACAGTCCGTCAGATTGTGTGCCTTCGATTATGTGTGGAATTGGTGGTTGGTTGCGGGAAAACAAATGTTAAAATAATGGAGAAAAACATAAGTCTCCATTCTGAAAAGGGTATTCTGAGATTGCATGTTCATCTAGAACCAGATGAGTGAAGCCTTCCGTGGATGGTAAAGATCAACATATATAATCCAGGAGATGAAAATGAAATATGCTTAGTGGGTCATTGATAACAAACAGTCATGTTCTGACTGCGCCCCACTCCATCCCAAATGAGCCGCGGATCTATAATCTACATAAATGAAGAAAAATTCGACAGTACGTAAGTAATCATACATCCAAACTATGCCGTAGATTCATCAAATCAAGCCTTCTGTGGTGTAGCAATTTTTTCATTAGACAGGGAGAAATCGATCAATCCTATATATCTTCCTCCATACTCTTAAAATTTCGAGGAGGTCGTTGGTATAATTAGTGGCTTGGGAGAGACTTGACCTTTGTAACCGGGCACAAACTGACAATTTTTACGGAATGTCCCTTATACTTTAGCACAGGGAATAATGAAATAACGGTAACAGCAATTGTATATAAAAAGCTACCATTCCCTTGTATTCTAGGAGTGGATGCCACAAGAATATATGGAATCGTGCGGGACCCACTAGCCAATAATATTATCCCCCCTTATTAAATAATGTATGACATGCGAACTTTAATAGAACAGACGGTTACTACAGATCTTCTTTCAGACTAGAATTATGAACTGCTTTTATTCAATATAAGACGAGCCATTCAAAAGACCAAAGGCCGAAAAAGCCGACTCCCAAAGTGTTTGCTTTTAAGAAGTAAACGTTTTCAACTATTTTTAAACTGGAACCAAGCACTGTATCCAAATATTAGGGGACAGGTAGACGCGTTCCGCCTCTTTTAAACAAAAACACTAAATAGTTAACAATTTAACAAATTTCAAATTCTATAAAAGAAAACAAAGCACGATCACACCCCAATGAAAGTTGGTATTTTCATATTTTATATACCTTGATTTTTCGATGTTTTTTCTAGCACTTTTGTTATTAATTATTATTATTAAATACTGTAAAGCATTTGGACAGTGTGAAGTAAAAAATAAATCTTATTACATACTATGCAGAATAGTTTTACCTAACACATTAGGCATGTAGACGCGCTATATGCCTATGACCGGCGTGTACAACCGATTGCGTCATCAGTAGGACTTGAAAAAGAAAATTTAATACATTATCTGGCAATATCATTTAGCAGCATTGACAATCTATTCTTCCTAAATCTATTATTAATACCTAAATATCTTATTTCTAGTAGTTACATTTGTAGGGGTTTAAATTTTTCATAACTGAAATACGAACTGACAAATAAAAATGCATCTTACCTATTTTCAACAACTGGTCCACATCTAATATGCTCTTTGAAGGGCCTTAAAAAAAGATTGTTAATAAACTTGTCATTATTAAAATGCCGGAACTATACGATTACATTATTTTATGTAACTACAATTGATAGTAACCCTATATCCTATAAGTCCATTTATATTATATTTAGACACCATGCATATGTTAGACACAGTTCTGATGTTGTATTTGTAAAAACAAAGTACAGTGGCCTTCAGGATTTTAAAACTCAGTAAAGGCCCATTTCTAACAATTTATAATGAATTTGTCTCATTTTTCCAGTTTTTTTCTAGTGTAGGGTAGAACTGATTCTCATTTGTTTCCAGATTTATATCACCACATTTTTTTTTACTTCTTCTTGTTTTTTCAACTATTAAACGCTTAAAGAACGAAGGACATCAAAGTAAAAACATTTTTTCTCCACCATTTGCTCCACATTTGGTTCCATATTTTACCTATTAAAAACTGAAAACCATGATTTTTTACGATTTTTTCAGGAAAATTGTGCACCTACTACGATTTTCTTCGTTACGTTAACTTTTATTGCTACACAACAACATCAATAGGATGATACACCCATTATGTTTAGTACTGCTACTCAACAAACGTCTCTTTCTCGGTTGAAATTATTTTTAAATAATTTTTATTATAAGTTTCTTATGTTATTAAAATAATTGAGCGAACAAATTTCATATATAAGTGTTTCAAAACAAATATTTTGTAGGTTTCAGAAGAATATTTTAAAGGATTACTTTCAGCTGGGTGATTTTTTTTTTTTTTTTTTTTTTTTTTTTTTTTTTTTTGTTGGGAGCCATCTTAGAAGCATTTTGTCAATTAGCACTCTCAAGAAGAAATGTTTTCTTTAATACAGTTCAACATTCCTAATTTTCGAAATACGTTAGTCAGAGAAATTGGATTCCAAACATACAAACTAAAGATAGTAAATATATGTAAGATATAAAGCGTGGGATGTGATTTTTAGGTAAAGAATCATACGAATAAATGTGTCGAAAGTTATTCTTCAAAGCAAGTTTAAGAAAATACAGATACTAAGATAACATCGATTCTCCTTTGTTTTTGGGAGCATTACTTCTCCTTGAAAGTTAAATTATTGTGACAAGCCTCAGATAAGTGCTTTGTCTTGGACAGAACTATCTCTCCCCCCTATCTCTCTCTCTGAAAAAGCAAAAAATCGAAGTTTTACCCAAATTACCAAAATAATTTTTAACTAACTTAAATAAAGGTAAAGAACATAAGAAAATTCAATTTCTATTTAACTTAAATACGTTACCTCTCTTTTGTAAATATTAAATTACGTTCAACCCAAAAACAAGAATTCAGTGACAGCCTGTAAAGACAATAAAACATTTCAAATTCTTAGGGGGGGGGGGAATTAAACTCGGGAAAGTGTAAAGGTAGTCGGGCTTGTAATCTATCTTTGGATGATAATCATTATATGGAGAATTTCTACTTTTTTCTTAGTTGCCACCTATTCCCAGACGAGAATTATACAAACCTAACTAGAGGAGTTATGGTGGAGATTGAGGTTGTTCAATTTAAAATTAAGATGTGATTTTGATTATATAAGGTTATCAAACAAAACACTTTTTGTTTATTCAAATCTTAAAGCCCTATAAATGTGTCTTGATGAATAACTTTTGACTGTTAAAATTAGTATTGATGAGCTATTCTAAATCATAATCCAATAATGAATATTAAATGTCTTTTATTACTACTAACAACTCACCACAGCACCAAGCTGCCTAAGGCCAACACAGCTACGCACCCCTTGCAGGAAGTTCCAATTTTCCTTAAATATTTCTTTATTATATCCTCCCACCCCAGATGAAGAAAACCTGCTATCCGTTTAGCCCTAAGCGGTTAGACGAAAAGGACAGTGTTCGGCAATCTGTCATCTTTTTCTTTCATTATAGCCCTTGAAAAGGGGATTAAACCTCATTTTCAGACAGCTTAGTATTTGAAATACTGTCAGTCAGTCGGGTACCCCGAACAATCCGTACGCAATTTCTCTGGAAAACATCTAGCAAATCTTCATCCGCTTTTCGGAGCACCCATGCTTCAGAGCCATATTTGACAAGTGTCATCACTGTAACTTCCAATATTCTAATCTCTAACTGTGAAATAGCACTCTGAGCCTTAGCTATTATACTTTTGACATATTCACTGCTCCCACTGTCTTCACTAACAATATTACCAAGGTAAGTGTAGCTGCCAACCAGATCAATCTTTTGATCACTTTTGATTAAACCTATTCTAGCACCCTGAAGTCACAAAACCTCGAAAAGTTCATTCTTTTTGCTCACACTTTCGTCTAGGATGCTTAAATCATCAGCATATTCTAATTCTAGGAGAGTTTTCCTCCTCATTCAATTCTGTGGTCTCCCATTGCAATTCCTGTGCTCCTTAAGATAAAATCCGTCAAAAAGATCCATAAAAAGGGGGATAAAAAACAACCCTGCTTAACTCCTGATTTTATGCAAAACCAGCGGCTAATCTTATTTCCTACCTTTACTGCAACAATGTTATTCTTGTACATAGTACTAATCACTTTGATGTACTTGTCTGGTATACCATACATGGATAAGATCTTTGCTAAAGCTTGTCTCTCAACAGAATCGAGCGCTTGCTCATAATCAATTAAAATGAGGACCAAAGGTGTTTGGCAACTCAGCCACTTCTCAATAATTAACCTAAGAGTGAAAATTTGGTCAACACATCCTCTACCTTATCTAAAACCGCACTGTTCTTCTCTTACAACTTTGTCTACAGCATCTCTCAGTCGATTTCTTTAATTGACCATTGAGATTGCCAACAGAAAGACATTGTAAAGAAAAAAACATGGAGGCTATATATTGTTAAATGCCTAAATGAAGGTCTTAAATTCTTTAACCTTAGATAATATGAAGTAAGGTCCGATATTATCGTTTATGAAACACCAAAAATCGTAAGGTCCGAATTTTCAATCGTTTGTAAAGAAAACATTATTCGTTTTCCCGTAAGGAGTTTGCCGGCAAGGATTTGAGTCAACTTAAGGTAAATGTTTAGAAAATGTATCATCATTGCTTGGCCCCGAATTATTACCTAGAGAAAAATATGGGGCGGTGGGTTCAAGCCTCGCTTATGGAAATGCTTCTAGCTATCAGTGTAAGTATATATTATAAGGAAACGCCAGGACAAAAATGAAGGCTTTGAAAAAGTATGTCTTTGATAAGATTCGGGTAATCTTTCCGCCAGGATAGACAATTGTTCTCCTTGATTGTTCTTCTTCAAAACCTCTAAAAAACAGATTTTTCAACAATCTAGCATAAGAAGCGAGTAAATAAAATAGTAAGAGTATACTAAATTAGAAAACTTACCCAATCTATACTAATTTTCAGTTTTACCCTAAGATCCGTGAAAGGAACTGTACTCTTCTTCATATATCTTTGACGAAACTGAAAAGAAATTCACGAACATTATTTATCGGAACATTGTTCACTTTTTAGTGAGTAAAAGCGAAAAAATTAAAAGCCTAATCTAAAAACTGAAAAGAAAAAAATTACAAAATTTATATTTAAAAAAAACGTTCCAGGCACTGCCGGAGGACAACCCTTTAATTAAGAGCTTAAACAATTAATTTCTAGACTCAAAATAAATCTATTGAAGAACCAAAGATCAAAATTACCACTTTTGATGCCGCCACATTTACTCGCGACTTCTATAGAAGAATCCTTAAAAACGACACCAGGTAGCAATCAACACTAAAAATATTTTTTTAAATAATCTTAAAACAGCCACACGAAAGTATTGAAAGCTTAAAAAAACCAAGCTGAGACGCAGTGGAGAAAGAGTGAATTTCACTGGTCAGGAAAATTCGCAGTCGACTATCCCAGTTGTGATATTTTAATTCGGACCTTATTCTATAGATTCGTGCCTGTCCAAAATCAGAAGAACTTTGATTTTTTATTTATAACAAGAATAACGTCACACACAATCTGCTGTGCCTTTTATTGTCAAGAGTTATTATCCAATTTTGATCAGTGAATTTGATTATTTAAACTGTAAAAAAGTATTAGCCATGAGCCTGGCTTTAGCCATGACTATAATTACTGTTTTATTAAGAAACTATTCCGGTCGTTATTATTGACATGCCTCTGACGACCTAAAAACTATTAAGCCACAGGATTATGACTAGAAAATAAAACTGTCAGTAAAAACGGCATGTATAAGGTGTCCTAAAAAGGTGTCCTTTGACACGTAGTTCAATTCCTTCCACCTCATGGTTAGATTTAAATCTTCCATGCAATTTGTTTGGGATTTAAAGATTAAGCATGGTCTAACAGTGCTAAAATCCCATAGAAACCCGTAGCTTAGGATATTAAGATGAAAATTTCATGTAGGTCTGAGGGGGATGTTGAACTTAAATAAATCAAAAGACACTATGTGTGTAGAAATTTAGGTTTATCCGTAATACCTCAGGAAGACCTAATGGCACATAGATAAATAGACATTTCAACAGAAGGGGCTTTAGTTCATGGTAAAAAAAAAATTACACGAAATAATAGCACATGATAATAATACACAAAACAAATATTAGGATAAAAGCCCCTATATCAATAAATTTCCAGAAACCAGCTGGCTTAAAAATCTTTTTCCTCCATCCCACCAGCACAGAGCGTCACCTTTATTGCTAGTTGGCTTAAAATCTTTCGTCACCAGCTGGCTTAAAAATCTTTTTCCTCCATCCCACCAGCACAGAGCGTCACCTTTATTGCTAGTCCTGGAGGTTTCAAGTCATTTCCAAACATCCTTCTTGCCAAATCTGAATAGCTCGGCTTTTACTTTTGTGCCAAAATACTTAAGCAATTCAACAAACTAGATCGAGTATATACAATAAAAATTCACTGAGTAGATTGTGTTAGTTAATGTTATAATAACATATTGCTACTTTATTAAGCATGCAATTGGAAGGCAAAAATTTGTAACACAATGTTAGACACAATACAGGGACACGAAAAGAAGTCGGGCTTGTACAAAAAGTATTTGAGTATTTATCATGTAAAAATAAGGGGAATGTAAAGAAAGTAGAGAGAGCGTTAAATATGAATTGAGGTGGTGATGAAGTGAAGGCCATGAATAGAACTCCTGAAGATCTAGAAAATACAGCCAAACTGAATTAACAATAAAATATTGTACTGGCAAGGTAGAAAACTGAGAGACAATAGTCAAGCTGGGTTTCTCCCATCTAAAAAGAGGAATAATTTTTTATAAGAAATAAGTTGAAGAGAGATGGGCAGAACAGTTCGAGATTCTTCTAAACTGTGATATAGTTACAAGAAACAATAAAGCTATGATTAAACAGTTTGTGAGACTTGTTTGTGACAAAAGAAGGATTATTCATTTTGCGAGGAAATTTAGAGACAGGATTATAAGGTTGAAAAATAATAAAGGCAAAGTTAAGAGATAATTAGAGAAGATTTTGAGTAATTTTTGAAAGAAGGGAAGTCAAAAGCGATTCTTTTAAACTTTTTTTTTTATTTTTCTGTACATTATTAAACTTTTCTGTACATAAATTAAACTTTTCTGTGCAAAAGGGATAAAGAGCGAGAGTAGTAATTATAGAAGCATTAGCCTGCTTTTTGTGGGAAGATACTTTTATAGGAAGATACTTTTAGATACTTTTTGTAGGAAGATAATCATGAAGATACTTTTAGGCTTAGAGATAATGTAGAGAGAGTTCTAAAAGAGAAAGGGCATGGTTTTAGGAGGGGCAGAGGATGGGTCGGCCAAGTTTTTATTCTTAGATAAATAATTGAGAACTGTAAGAGTTGATTGCCTTGTCAATTGAGTTGATTTGATTAACTCATTTCCAATATTTTGACAAACTGTTAAATCAATTAGAAGATAGTCTATGAATGATTGTGGCTTGTCATAATCAAGTTTAGCTACTTTTTGCTATCTTGGAAAGGGGTAGGGTTAGGAAAATGAAACTTTCAGTAATGAATACAGGGCCAAAATTTGAAATGGAAAGTTATAATGGCGTTTTTAATATTCAAAAGCGATTTGAGAGCAACCAGCTCCCCTCCCCCCACTCTATAGGAGATCTTAAAGCAGAACCAATATCACGAGTTACGTCAGACAAGTCAATAAAGATTGATGCAATACAAGACAATCGTGGTGTTTTTTGTATTGAATCAGAAGACAAGCAGAGTTGCCCTCTATACTCATTTACACAGGTCAATTTAATGGACTTTGTCATAATGGAGTCAGCAAAGGCCATTTTAGAGCATGGAATCCATTCGGTAAGTAAAACCACGGACTTAAATTATGCTGATGATTTGACCGTTTTAGATAAAAATGTCAGCAAATGAATGATTTTTGGATATTTTGTTGGATCAGTGCGCAAGAATAGGCCCGAAGATTAGCATTAGTGAAACTAACTTGCATTAACAGGGAATAAGCTGGGGGGTTCGCCTCAAAATCCCACACTTATTGCGTATTTCCTTACTTTTATCCAACTGCTGGTAGAATATGCTTTTCCCGTTTGGCATTTAAGCCTGAGTTTGGACCAGAAGAATCACATGAAAAAGATTCAATACAGAGCACTTCTGATAGTTTCTAGATCACCTAAAGTCGCTTATTGCTCCCTTTAAAACAATTTTCCCTTAAAACTCTTTCGGGAAACCGTAATGAAATATGTTTTAATTTTGGTGTCGGTATGTTGGCTATTCCCAGCTTCGTGAAATCCTCACTGGGCCAGTAAGCTGACTTTTACAGGGGATAAAACTTTGTATTAATTTAATGACATTCTATTTAATATTAATATTATGATATTATCTGGTTATTTTACCTTAAGAATTGTTTGGATTACTCAATCCCAACATAGTTCTAATTTTTTTTAACTTTACATTATATTGAAGACTTAAGTTGATGAAATTTACAGATTCAAATTTTTTCATAGTATTATTTGGATCAATCATCAATTATGATCAAAGGATGTAAAGGCTTTTATGTCAAACTATAACTTCTACTGCAGCTACCCATAACTCACTCTGATACCAGACAGCAAGCGACGGATCCAGGTGCACACTTTTCTTCCATACCAATCTATTCATATCTTCCCTCTTTACCCTTTTTTACCTCTTCCATTTTTGTATAGAAAGAGAGAGAGAAGAGTTTTGCTTTTGGTTTATTGTCACGTAATAAAGCTTTTTGAATCCGAATAGGAAAAGAACTGCTGCCTTTACTGATACCCGATTAGTTTAGGCAACTTATAACTATGAAAGTTTTGCTCCATAGACGGTGGATGCCTAAAAGCGACCAAGTTCAAAACTTATAAGTGCAAATTTTGATTTAAAGAAATGATGGTAAAAAATAACAGAAACTACAAGACGGAAATAAAAATAAAAATTGTATAATAGAATAATTATAATAACAGAATAAAAAACAGATTGGAAAAATAAAGATAATAATGATAATTATACAAAAAAAAAATTACCTTTAAATGAGCAGTAATTGTATTTGTATTCATGTATGTATTTTATCTCAGAAATGGTTTTTTTTCTTGAAATTGGTACTCTTAAATTATCAAGGCCAGAAAAAACAAGTTACATAAACTCCGACATTGGGACAATTCGTTACTCCTTTCCAGCGCCCTTAACATACCTTCTTAAGTCCTCTTCAAAGTAATATTACGAGGCAAAAACACCAGATAATCTGTTAAAATTAAGTTTTTACTATATTATCTATATTTAATATGATTATTATGATTATATTTATTATGACTATATTTCTATAGTCATACAGGATTAATTCTAAGGGAGAGACGATGTGAGGGGGGAAGTAGAAATTTTTGTATACTCCCCAGGGCCACAATCAGAAATTTTGTTTGGGGGGAGGTATTAACAAAAGAAACTTTAAAAAAACGTAACAAAAGTTTGATATCGTTATCTACTTTTTTATGATTTATAGGAGTATTTTCGGTTTACACTATTATTATGAAAGTAAAGAACAACATTAAACCCCAAAATGAGCAGAATTTGAAAGTAAAGAGCAACATTAAACCCCAAAATGAGCATCATTTTTCTCAAATTAATAATGTAAAATAATTGTTGGTGGTAAACTAGAAAATTAGGAGATAGCACAAAGAATACAGCTGAAGTGAAATGAGTCTTCACAATCTGGTAGTCGAAATATTTTAAATGAGATGGTTGAATAATATATATCTTACTACAAGAAAAATAAAACGTTATTATGGATTAAATGAAAACATTTATTCTTCTTTTAATAGGGATAACAAATGCTGTTTTCCAAGAGGTATTATTATTATTATCTATTATCAGTTAATATTGTCACCATTATTCTCATTAGCATTTTTCTTTTAGAACCTCATTCTTATTATATGAAGATACTAACTGAGTGGAGCGAAAAGCAATTACAAATGAATCCTAACCTACCACCATCAAAAAAACCCACAGAACCTTCTAAAACCACCAAAAAGTCTGTGAAGTTTAAACGGGATCTGACGAAAGTTCACTATATTCGTATCGATGAATCTTTGAGAGGATCTCAAAGATTCTTTCGATGAAAGAGGATCTCGATGAATCTTTCACAATCTGGTAGTCGAAATATTTTAAATGAGTTGGTTGAATAATATATATCTTACTACAAGAAAAATAAAACGTTATTATGGATTAAATGAAAAAATTTATTCTTCTTTTAATAGGGATAACAAATGCTGTTTTCCAAGAGGTGCAATTGCAAATGAATCCTAAAACCAAACAGTATGTGAGGTTTAAACCAGATGTAGAGCTGACGGAAGTTCAATGATTTTTTATCGATGAATCTGAGAGAGGTAAGCAATTTTGTATTTCAGTGCATTTGTCCAAAATAAAAGTGTGGATTATCAATTTTGTAGTGACAAATATCAATTCTGTTAATTTTACGAAATATATACTTCGTTTTTTTTGTACATTGAATGTAATTTTAAACTTAAACTCTTAGCAATCTCTTTATGAGAGGTTGGTTTTAAAATAAGAAAGAAGCGCAAGAAAAAGCCAAAAAGTGTCCATGACATACCATTTTACCATTAGCATTCCTGATATGTTGCAAAATTGACAGAAATTGAAATTTCTTGTAATAAAATTTGTCATCTCAAAATTCTTGGTTGAAAACATTTTGAACCC
Organism: Artemia sp. Qi Xiang Cuo; assembly: GCF_049724085.1. Classification (NCBI taxonomy): domain Eukaryota; kingdom Metazoa; phylum Arthropoda; class Branchiopoda; order Anostraca; family Artemiidae; genus Artemia; species Artemia sp. Qi Xiang Cuo. The sequence goes on along the minus strand of NC_142809.1, from coordinate 51,189,510 downwards.
TGTTTACAAATATCATCAATTAATATTTTATTTCTTGTGGCAGTCTATTCTTTAGTTAAAAAATACAAAAGATAATTTTATTTTATTTTGAAACGAACTTTTTCTTCACTCCGGGGAAAAATAATAAATACACATCATTTATCAATCATCTCAAAGAAATTGGAAGAAACTTGTGTTGTCGATAAAGTGGCTTGCATTTTTTTAAATATAAAACTACCGAACAGGTTGAATATACTGCACTTCTTATAAAGATTCTCTCTCTCTCTCTCTCTCTTCTCTCTCTATCTGTCTCTCTTTCTCTCTTTCCCTCCTCTCTCTCTTTCTCTCCCTCATAATTATAAAATATAAAAAAATTAATAATTAAATAAGCAATTTATACATAATAAGCAAATTACTCCGTTCCTTGTTTTTTTTTTCTTAATACCTGTTTTATTTTCTTTTTTGTGTAAAAAAAAAGTAAGAAACAACATTAAAACTCGAAAGGAACAGAAAGTGTTACGTATATGAGGGAGTGGGCCCAGGGTCATATCCAGGATGTTTGTTTGAGGGGGGGGGGTAAAAAGATTTAAAAAAATAAAACATTTGTTTATTAATGGGGGGGGGGGGTCAAGCCCGCCACCCCCCCACCTCAGGATACGGCCTTCGGGTTGCCACCCACCTTGGTTTTCACAAAATAGTTTATTTTTAGTACTGTTAAAAGAGCTACACATTGTTCTAATTAACCGACCCTTGTGTTTCAGGAGGTGTTCTTAAAGAATTGGGACAAAAGTCCAACTTTAGCTTAAAGAGTGACGTATTGAGATGGGGCCAACCCTCGTATGCATGTAATAATTTCTGTTCGTTTTGATTTTTAATATGGTATAGGAATTTTCATTTTGGAATTTCAATTTTGCCAAACAATTCTTAAATATTTCCCATGCGTAAATTTTTTTACTGATACTAACACCCTCCCCCTCCCCAGAAACTTCTCTATCTATTGAAAATTAGCCCCGTGGGAAATCCCCCCCCGGGTAAATGAAAATATTATTCACACTTCCCAGGGGGGTTAGGGGGGGTCCGGTTCTATATGACGGGCGGCTTATCTGAATTTTCAAATAAAATGGCTGTCTCAAAATTTTGATCGGACGACTTTAGATAAAAAGGAGTGTGGGGGAAGCTAGCTACCCTCCCATGGGGGAGCCTAGGAGTGTGGGGGAACCTAGCAGGAAACAGGAGAAGGGAAAGAAGATGTCCTTTCCTCTATTATACCGGATTTCAGCATAGCTTGTATATATTCTTCTAGCACTAAAGCCATTTTATGGAGAGTTCTAAATTGCTAAATTCTAAGGTGGTTTGAAATCTGTTTCAAGTGGTATATCAGGCTGAAAAACCTTTATTAACTAAAAGCTATTGAACTAACTCTTGGAAAACTATTTTGGGTATAAAGATCAAACTTAGAAAGAAATTCTTCATCCTCCCAAGTAGCCTCCTGACTTTACCTCAGCAGAAGTTTCTGAAAATGCTACTAAATGTCCTTACACGCGAAAAGTATGCTATTTCTGTGTAAAGTTTTAGCTCCAAGGTATCCTCAGAGTCATTAAAAATGAGAAGATGTCTTAAATGTCCCTGAACAATATCTAAATAGTCATGTAAAAATTCTTCATATTCTGGTTTAGGACTAATAATTAAGTTATCGCTGTCAATAATTGAAATGTTTTCTGCAGTAATTAGCTTACAATCTACACTTTTAAATGTTCCAGGGTCAACTCGTGTGTCAGACCTCACTACTACATTCTCGTATGCTAATGCTTCATTATGACCCGCTTGATTTTTGACCCTGGTTCCAAATTTTAATTTCCTTTCATGAAAGTGCAAGAACCTGTCCAGTTCTTGCATAATATTAAACCCTAAGATTACGGCAAAAGGCAAATTATCAACTACCAAAAAATCCCAGTAAAGATTAATCATTTGTACCAGGTAATATCAATGGTAACCTTGCAAGGCCCACTACAGTTAATTGATGTCCTGAAAGAGATTTAATCAGAGTATTTGTAGGTTTTAGAGGTTCTCTATTGCGCTGAGGCAAGGACTCAAAGAAGGCTTTCGAAATGACTTCTCTGAACCACAGTTCAAAAAGGAGTCTCACTCAACATTATAAATTAAAACCTTATTAAAAAGCGGAAAAGAATTCATATTACTATTAGAAAAATTTAAAAAACAAGGTTTATGAAGAGATTCTGAATCATGAAAAGCCAAAATATACTCTTCCGTACTAATTGGATCTTTTAATTACACTGGTCTCTATTTTCAGACTGAATAGCCTGTCAGAATATTTTAACAATTTCACAGTTATAAGTGTGATAATTATCTGCTTTACATATAACACATAAAACACTAATTCTGGTTTTTATACATATTTTATATAATTATCCAGTATGATCTTTCCCTATCTCACCCATTATAAAAAAACGGACCGGGGTGCGAGTGCTCCGGAGAACGTTTTTGCAGATAGAAACACAAGCGGCATCAGATCTTTTCACAGGTAGGCAAGTCAGACGCGAAACAATCGGAAACAAGTGGAAACCCGCTATTACGAATAATGCACTTTGTAACCATTCCCGATTGATAGACGCAAACACCCTGATCCACAACTGAAGAAAGAAGTGGGAGGAGCTTTTTGTTCGCACCGAGAACGAAGACCAGAAATTATTTGCGATAAGCTTACTTGATAATGATAGATTCTGATGTTGTATATCAGGATTGTTACTAACGGAAGTTGAAGCATTAGCATTAGTTTTCTGGATTGGAATCAGATTAGCGCCGTGATGTCCATGAGTACTTTCTTGAGAATTAAACGAGTTAGAAAATTGTCCTCGTCTAGAGTAGCAAGATTGATTTGGACCTCAATTACCTCGGTTATTATAAGAAGACCAAAAATTCCTTGAATTTATTCCTCTGACATTGCCCCGGTGGGAGGGGGGTCGACATATGAGCCATTATTAGGAGGAATATAGCCCCCACGACCTCTATGAAAGTTGGTCCTATTATTCAAAAACCGTCCTCTTCTAGGCTCATAACGAGAACCTCGGCTTCTTAAATTAGCAGAGGGTGTGGACACCGCCGAAATGAACCACGGGTGTGGACACGGTACGAAATGAACCAAGTGAGAGAGATATCTTGACAAAATCCTAATCATAGTAATAAAATATTCAAGACAACACAGGTATAAAAAAAATAAGATTTTATTATTAAAGAAGAGAACTTTTTAGTTAATAGTTATGCAAGCATTATAACTAATATATTAAGGCTAACTTGTTCCTGCTTAAAAGAATCTAATAATAATGAACCACGTGAGAGAGAACCCAGTGATTTTAGGATTGTCGGATTGGATACACTGTTTTGTCCTGGGTAACTGGATGGATGAGTAGGGTCTAGACCTTGTTCAAGTGCTAATTTATTTCAGTTAAAAAAGTAGGAAGACTTTAGTAACATTTACTTATAAAGTAAAAAAGGAAATGTGTCCAAGAGACACGTCTCATTACACAATTGTGTACATATGTATTTTTTATTAACTTGTTGACTTGGCAGGCCAAGTCTTGGATTTTTCTTACATTTTTCTTCACTTTTAGGTCATTCCAGAAAAGGATCTAAAAGAATGATTTCTTTAGGAGAGGCCAAGCGCAACACTAAAAATCACCTTGCGCAACACGGAAAACCTCGGAATGTTCTATATGCAGCTTGAACAAATATAGCTGTGGGAAAATCGAGTTTAAGTGGCATATTTCTACACAACATGACATTTGGAGCTATATCGATTTCATTAATATGGTGCTAAATAAGCAGGAGCTCGGCATCATGAACGCAATGGAACGTTACATATTTGAATTGTATGAAGACGAGAACCTAACTTGGATCCCCCAAAAGGCAAATTAGTTTCTGGAAAATCCACATATGAAACAACGGTCTTGATACCCGTTTGAATGAATTTGAGTTAATTAGATCGATTGTGTGTTACCATCTCCTGTAACAAGAATGGCAAGGATACCATTTTGACTTGCATAAATATGAAGTATTTATTGATTTACAAATCATTTTACCAGCCATATACCATGGTTTTTCAGCTTTGGTTGAAGATAGAAATTCACCCATATATTTAAAGACGTTTAATGAAAATTGATTTATTGATATTGATAAGTACGATCTTGATTCCCCTTTCACTGGACTTGAGTCAATTAATATTGATTTCGTATTGACATCTACAGTAATAGGAATGTCAATAATACTAATTAGATTGCATAAACAGTAAAATTTTATATTTTTTTCAATCATAATTTTACTGGATACATAAGCTGATTTTTCAACTCCGGTCCAGAACAGAAACTAACCAAATCTTCGTCATACCACCTAAATATTGACGTTCATGTTCATTGTATCAACATGAGCCACTCCAGTAGCTGCAAATCTGGCGATTGAAGCCAAATTACAGTTTTTTTCATAACCTAGCCTTAAAAATTTAAAAAATGTGTGAAAAATTCAAATTTTTTTCAGAATGTGGGGCTAAGCTTAGGCAACGAATAGGTACTATTTGAAAGATAAAAATGGCTTTAAACGATTGTTTCGCCAGTTATTTCAAGCAAATTTATGGTCCTATGTCAATTTTAAATTCTTGGTCAACCTTCTTAAGACCATAGGCGGGTGTGCCTTGTTTGCCTCTTTTTTAAATTCTTGATCAGCATGCCTAAGACTCTAGGCAGGCATGCCTTTCCAAAAACCCACCTGACAAGTATGTGTCCAATAAGAGAGTCATTCATACTGCTGCCATTTACCCGTGCCCCAGCAATTTAAACATTTGCCTCTCGAATTACTTGGACTATCTGTCTTGGCTTTTCTCTGTCTACAATTACCCAGCCCAGTCTTGATGCAACCTATTGCCCAAAATACTTGATAAATTCAATTCAAATTGTTTGGATCTACTTCGTCTTATTAATTTCTTTTTTCAACTTATTCTATCTCCATAAGCTACAAAAATGTCAAAAAACCACTATTTTTGCTAATATTTTGACGTAGATTACTATAATCATTCCCATGATCTAATTGTATACGAGTTTTTCCTTCCCATTTAGTAGCATGTTCTTTATAGTACTCCTGATGTCAAAATCATCCGTAGATATGCTTCTGGCTTTTGATTAAGAATTCAGGCTCAGTGTATCAACGACTCATAAATCAATCTTCCATGAGTTTAAGAGTAATATTTTTCAGCAGTTACTAAGTAGATATTCTTGATAGCTTTTGAAACAAGTATAGTAAGATTATTTCCTTCTGGAAGATATTCTGGATGAAAAAAAGGCGCATGTGTATTTCTTTCATAATCCCCGATGCAATTCTTCCTTTATGTGCCTTAACTTAATGTAATGTAAGAAATGAATAGACGTAGACAGTTCTACCCTTTATAAGTAACTGTAATTACAGGCGTTTACAACAATGAGAGTTACTCAGCTGTGTTAAGCTCTGACCAAACATTGATTTAGGATAGATGCTCAAAGATAGTAGTTGGTAATATTTTAAATTATTAAAAAAAAACATCTTATATCCCACATTTATTATTGTGAAGCTTCATTTCACTAGAACTATACATATTGCTCATTATTCTTTCTTTTTTTCTTCTTCTTTTGTATCAAACAATAAATAGGAAATTCGGTCCTTGCTTTTCTGGTTTACCAAATATATACATCGCCTCCTACCTTGAAGTCGGAACAAAAAATATTAGAAAAATATTATTTCATTGATAGCACCTCTTATTGGAATTACTAAAAAAGTAATGGAAAATCTTATACATCACTGTGAATATATGGAGGCATAATTGTCCTTTACTTAGTTTAAGCTTAGATTCGATGATCGAGCCTTTATGTACTGACTTACATCCAACGACTATGACGTCTTTGATCAATATTGTATATAAAAAATAATTTTTTTGTAAAAAATGATTTATTTGTTTTAAATTAAGTACGAATGGCACTAGATCTAGAGATTTCCTTTAAAATGAGCCATTAAACAACTCTCTGCGATGCTCCAGTGCCAAGCTATCTGTGGAAGAGAAAGAAAGAAAAAAATATGCCGTTTGTGGAGAATAACGTGGTTAAAGTGAATTTTCTTGATTTTCAAGCCAATATATTTTCTTTGTTACTCAAGCCCAAGGGCAGTATCATCCTTTGCCTAATTAATTGCACAATACACTAGATGTAGCAATTTGCTTCAAAATTTAATATAAACTGAACCATTAACCATTAATAATGACCCGGGTACAAACAGAAAAAGCCTACGGCTTTTGCTTCTTTCAAATAGTAAGAGACGACCCTTAAACAATCAAGTGGCTAACTAGTTCCAATGTTCACAATGGTTTGAAAATTTAATGATAGTTTTTTAATATCTTTTCAACTGGTAACCTTTGATTGCTGTAAGCATCATATATATAAGGGTTTTTTATAACACTTCAGTTACTATGGACTGAAGATCGTTCTTTAATGTACTAGCTACCGCTGCAATCCGGATATAGTTATGAGAGGCAGCAGGGCCGTGTGATCCAAGGCGTTGGTGTTGGCCACCAGTCTCGTCAGAGGTGTGGGTTCAGATCTTACCGCTGGTATACGATTATGATTCCTTTATAGGGTCTTCGGACAAGGTGGTTCTAATGGTGTACTTATTGTTTTGAGCTGACTCTTTTTTTAGGAGCTATGGGTTTTTATGTTTCTTAACATTGGGTGATGATCGTCTCTTACAAGGTTGCTAGCTACCGCTCCAACCCAGATTCAAAGAGAATTTTAATCTGTAATTTTGAATACTTTTCGTAATCCTTGTAAAACATTCGTAAAATTGTTCTCAATTAACGAAGATCAGCATGCATTTTTGCCATCTTCTAAAACTTCTGAATGTAGTTTTTCACTTTGTTCTTATGCGTTCTTTGGTAAAGCCTCGCAAAGGTTTTAATTTTTTATTATAGCTTTTGCCCCCTTTTATTCTAGTAGCAACTTTTTCTTATGTTTTTTTCGGTAATCTTTATCATTATCATACCGTTCCTTGCTCTTTTGTATGGCTGTCTCAATTTTCGCATGTATATAAACTTCATCATTATAATAATGCTGTTTGTCACTATCTAGTTTTACATCTCAATACGCCTTTTCAGTTCAATACCTTTGCTTTTCTCTTTTCAAGAAGCTATCTCTGTTTTTTGTGTAGTACTGTTTTTTTAAATTACGTATAACTCGCTTGGAAGGCATCTTATTAATATTTTAATTATCCTATTATAATTTCTTAAGTCTCGTATCAAGTACCCATAACCTAACAAAGAAAAAACTAATTTTTAGATTTTCAGATATTTTGTTAGTCTGAATGAAAACATTAAAATTATTGCTCAGGTATCGTAAATAATTTTGCAGTTTACATAATAACTTTAGCGATTCTAAACTGAAATATATTGCTTTCAATTCTTTCGTTTTATATGACATAATAAGTGAAACTAATTTAAAAATTTTTCAGCTCTCTTTCTAGTTTAAATGAAAAACAAAATGCTTGGACACCATAAATATTTTTTCAGTTTACATAATAGCTCTATCGATCCTGAACTAAGAACTAAAATAAAAAAAAATATTGTTTTTCTACAAAAATAAAGCACAAAGTTCTAGAGATAAGTACTTAAGGAGTTCAGCTAAAAAATAGTTTGGCTCCAGGAGGAAAGCACAATATTTTCTACTAAAGAGCTGTATAAAAACGCAGTTTTTCGTAAATAATATTTTATCTTTTTAATTATTTTTGTTAATTATGAAAGATTTTTAAATACATCAGTTTTCTTTAAAATGAGCCATTATAATACAGCTTTCTAGTGCCCAGCTAGCTGAGGGGAAAAACAGAAAAAAACCTGTTGGCGATGCGGAACATCGTGGTTTTAGCCATTTTTCTTGATTTTCAGCCAATATATTTTCCTTGTTTTTCAAGCCAATTGAAGGTTCCTATATAGGGGTACTGGACAATGCGGTTCTAATAGTGAACTTTGTTTTTGATCCGATTTTAGTTTTAGAAGTTATGGACTATTTTATTTTTTACTATTGGGCATGATCGTCTCTTACTAGGTTGCTAGCTACCGCTGCAACCCAGATAAAAAAAAATAATTGGTGAATTGAAACTAGAGTAATTGCTGAAAATTTTAATGAAAATAATTTTATATCATGGATCGCTAAAGTCATTATGTAAACTGCAAAAATATTTATGGTGTAGGAGCAATAATTTTAATATTTTAGTTAAAACTAGAAAAGCACCTGAAAATTTTTATATTAGTTTTGATTTTTGATAGGGTCTTGATACTTGACACGTCGTAAAAAGTGACGGGTCTTGAAGTTATCAAATTTATTAGGAAGAAAATGTCCAAAATGGATTCTGAAAAGTCGAAACAACTCCAAATTATTGCTGATAGACTGAGAATTCAGTCTATTCTTGCCACAAGCGCTAGCAAATCTGGGCATCCCTCATCATGTGCATCCATGGCAGATATTTTGTCGGTTCTTTTTTTTCATGCAATGAAGTACAAAGTCTGTGCTCCGAAGGATCCTTCTTCAGATAGGTTTATACTCTCAAAAGTGCATGCTGCACCTATACTCTATGCAGCATGGGCTGAAGCTGGACTTTTCCCCAAGAGTGAACTAATGAACTTGAGGAAAATCGATAGTGATTTGGAGGGTCATCCAACCCCACGTTTGAATTTCATAGATGTTGCCACTGGATCCCTTGGTCAAGGACTTAGTGTAGCTGCTGGTATGGCATATGTTGGAAAAAATATTGACAAGGCTTCCTATAGAAGCTACTGCTTGATTGGAGATGGAGAGTCTGCTGAAGGATCCATTTGGGAAGCAATGCATTTTGCTGGTCATTACAAGCTCGATAATCTTGTTGCTATTTTTGATGTTAATCGTCTCGGACAGTCTGAGCCAACGGCTTTGCAACATGATGTCGAGAGCTACAGAAAGAGAGCAGATGCATTTGGATTTCATGTTATTGTTATTGACGGCCACAACATTGAAGAGATAATACAGGCTTTTGACGAAGCAGCAGCAACTAAAGGAAAACCAACTGCCATCATTGCCAAAACCTTCAAAGGTCATGGACTAGATGGGGTGGCTGATCATGAAAATTGGCATGGAAAACCTTTAGGTGACAAGGCAGCTAGCATTGTTAAGAATATTGAAGAGCGTATAGCTAGCAGCAATGTTTCTGCCCCAATTGCTGAGTCTCCAGTTGAAGATGCCCCAGTCGTTAGCGTTACAAACATTCGTCTATCTTAAGCGCCGACTTACAAAAAAGGTGAGACAGTTGCCACTCGGGTTGCTTACGGTACTGCTTTGATGAAACTTGCACAGAACAACTCCCGGGTCATTGGCTTGGACGGTGATACAAAGAATTCTACTTATTCTGAAAAGATCAAGAAGGTTTCCACTGATAATTACATTGAATGCTACATTGCCGAACAAAATTTAGTTGGAGTTGCTATTGGTGCAGCTTGTCGTAACCGAACTGTTGCATTCTGTTCTACTTTTGCTGCATTTTTCACTCGTGCTTTTGATCAGCTCAGAATGGGTGCCATTTCTCAGACAAACATTAACTGTGTCGGATCACATGCTGGTGTGAGTATTGGTGAAGATGGGCCGAGTCAAATGGCGCTTGAAGATTTGGCTATGTTTAGGACTATCCCTGGTTGCACTGTATTCTATCCCAGTGATGCTGTGAGCTGCGAACGAGCCTGTGAACTGGCAGCCAACACAAGAGGTATTTGTTTCATTAGGACATCTAGGCCAGCCACCGTTGTTATTTATGATAATGAAGAACAATTCCAAGTGGGTAGAGCCAAGGTAGTCCGAGAGAACCCTGGTGACAAGGTTGTCCTTATTGGAGCGGGTATAACTATGCACGAAGGTCTGAAGGCGGCTGATACCCTGGCCAGTAACGGCATCCATGTGTGTGTCATTGATCCTTTCACCATTAAACCCTTGGATGCCGACATCATTCGAGCTCATGCTCTGCGGGTTGGTGGCAAGATACTCTCTTTTGAATATGATTATCCAGAGGGTGGTATTGGTGAAGCTGTAGCTTCTGCCCTGTTGACTGATACAAACATTACTGTCAAACGTCTACGTCTAGCAGTCAATGAGGTTCCACGATCTGGTCCCCCTGAGGCCCTTCTTGAGAAGTACGGTATTAGCGCAAATAGTATAGTGAAGGCCGTTTACAATTTACTCTAATGATTCCTTAGCACTCAGTGCATTTGTTTTTGAAGTTTAAATTCTTTGTTGATTATTTTAGCATTTATGCATATATAGCATCATCATCCTAAGGTATTAGAATTCTTTTCGCATGATTGAGTTTATTTGACTCTATTTTGACAACACTGTTTGTCTTAGGAAGTTAGCATACATGCTTGTGATATTTTAGAATTTGATTCTTATGACATTTTGGTGAAGGCTGAAAATTGATGTGCTCTCATAGGAGAATACATCTCCTATGAGAATGTATATCTCATAGGAGATAATAGCCTCCCCAAAATAGGATAAGTGAAAAAATAAAATTTATTTTACGTTGAATAAAACGCAAAAAAAAATATGTCGGACGACCTTAATGACTTATTAGTAGTGCAAAGTTCGTCGCGAAAAATATAGAAATAGCTAAATCTATCCAGGAGTAGAATGGTCAATCAGATATTGATGAATTTAATATCCAATTGACCCAGTTCGTACAAGTAACAAAAACTGACCTAGGAGCTTTAGTCGACATGCTCCTACTACGATTAAAAGGCCAGGCCTTAACCTTCATAAAACAGATACAACATACCATAGGCAATAACGCCAACTTGCCAATAAATACGGTTGATAACTTGTTAAAAGCATTCAAAGATAGGTTTATGGACATCAGTTCCATAAACAAATTAAAACACGGAACAGTGAGCTTTGACTTTTCACAGAATATAAAAAAATACCTTGATAATATACGCATTTCTGTAGAGGCAAAATACGGAAGTGGTTCGGGGCAACTGTATGAAAAAGTCATCCTAAATACCTTTTTGCAAGGGCTACCCCCAAAACTATATAGAGTGGTAATATCCAAAAATATTCAGACATTGGAACTTGCAGTTCAGGAGCTAGAGCGATTGATCGAAGTTGATACGATGGTCGCTAATCATAGTAAAGCAAAAATAAATAGCGAAATTTAAAACCACGGTTACTCAAAATCATGGACGGATTACGGGTTACAAATACAACTCTCTATTATTATCCACAGGAACAACTAGGAAAACTTCGGATCAATATAACACCAAAAATTGTTTTACCTGGGAATCTTATGGATTCTTATACTGAGTTTGTACACTCAAATGAAATTTTAGAAGCACATGGCTCGGTCGAAAAAAACACTTGAAAGATTAAAAGGAATTTGTATTTTTCAATATATGAAAAAATGTAAAAGCAGTATGTCGGAACTGATATATTTGTTTAAGAAGAAATAAGGTACCGAAGTCCATACATCCAATATTAAAGCAAACAGATACTGCAATGAATCCGCTTAGAATAGTTAGCATTGACACCGCAGGTCCCCTCCCACCCTCACCTAATGACGCTGGTGCTCCAGCTCGACACATAGTAGCACTTATAGAGCACTATACTAAATTCGTCGTGTTTGCTCTGTTAAAAGACATAACGGCAAGATCAATTTGTGATTTCCTTAGGGAAAAGGTGATAGGGTACTTCGGTTTGTTCGAGCTCTTGATTAGTGATTCTGATCCTACTTATCGTTCCCAACAAATGCAAAAATTCCTAGACAGCATGAATATTAAATACTGCTGCACCACGCCATATAACGCCCGATCTAAAAGACAATGTGACAATTCAGTTAAGAAAATCAAGGCTACTGCCAGAGCCTTTGCTCCCAAGATCAAAGTAATTGGAGCTAATATCTCCCCGAAATTCAGCTTGCTATCAACACCGGCATTTTCGTAATCACAAAATTTTTACCGTATCAAATGACAACCAACTACCTTTCTTGATTTACAATTAAATCATCCTAACAGGACAGAATATACTCGACACGAGGATTACATAGTCGCTCTATACGAATCGCTATTTCTTATTCGCCAAATCGGCACACGAGAAATGAAAAAATCCCGTGAAGAACAGTTCATGAATTGCCTGAACTAAAACCAGGTGACTTAACATATGTACTGGACTTCACTGCAAGGGGCCTAGACAGGAAGTTTCCTGGGCCATATGTAATTACTAAAATGCTTTACCAGTCTGTTTTTCTTCCACAAGAACTTAGAGAAAACAAATGCACCGCACTGTACACCCACGCTTCCTAAAACCTATGAAAATACCACAGTGATCCTCCAGCGAAACCCCACGTTCCAAAAAGCTGTAGAAATCAGCCAGCTGCCAAATAGGTCAAGGAACAGCAAGGGAAGCGTTTTTCGTGAATCAGTTTGGAGGGAAACTCCTTAAGTGGATAGAATGCCAGTAGTTTTAAATTTTTCTAGGCCTAGTTAGGGAATAGATCAAAGGGCAAAATTGTTCAATAAATTCAGAGTAAATTTCAAACAGGGGAAAAAGTCAAAGATGCAACCATTTTCAGTCCATTTGATAACCAAGGTGGTAATAATAGTTAACAATATGATCCTGAAATAAATAATACCAGTTCATCTCAACCTCAGTCAATCTCAGGTAGTATTGGCAGACAACAAGGAGAAACTTTAAGTTCTACTATGTTCTTTTATTAAAATCTCTCATAAAATAGTGCATATATTTAGTTAATAGGAATTATATATATGGATAACATTACTGCTGTTACCAACATTTTGCTCTCAATATATCGATTAATTGTAATAAAAATTGAGTTTAATTTTATAGCACATTTTATTAAGAAAATTTAAAAAGTGACGTAAAAAGTGACGGGTCTTGAAGTTATCAAATTTATTAGGAAGAAAATGTCCAAAATGGATTCTGAAAAGTCGAAACAACTCCAAATTATTGCTGATAGACTGAGAATTCAGTCTATTCTTGCCACAAGCGCTAGCAAATCTGGGCATCCCTCATCATGTGCATCCATGGCAGATATTTTGTCTGTTCTTTTTTTCATGCAATGAAGTACAAAGTCTGTGCTCCGAAGGATCCTTCTTCAGATAGGTTTATACTCTCAGATAGGTATATATATATATATATATATATATATATATATATATATATATATATATATATATATATATATATAAATATATATATATATATATATATATATATATATATATATATATATATATATATATATATATATATATATATATATATATATATATATATATATATATATATATATGTATATATATATATATATATATATATATATATATATATATATATATATATATATATATATATATATATATATATATATATATATTTATATATATATTTGGCGCATATTCAGTGTTTAATATATTTTAAATGTTTCTCAACACTCAACTACTTTAGCATTTACTTTTCAACTATCTAACTAGACATGAGGTAGGTTACATGGCTTTATGAGAGGTCTTTATTTACTATAAATTTTACTGTTTACTGTTTACGTTTACCTTTACTGTTTACGCGCGTCCATGCCACCTACGATATGCATATTTTATCTTTACAGCTGCTTCGGTTTACGCAAACAATAATTATAGAGGAGGGACTGGACATGGTATGAATGAGGACCTCTATTCCCATTCGCTCGATCATGTCCTCCCTTATTTTTTGGCTTAAGGGTTATCAGGGAGTTCCGGGTTTAAGTTTTGCATCTCACTTGGCTAAATATGATCCTTCTTTGGGTTTTCTCTCCGGGGTCTCATAATTTTTCCATAACTTGGATCAACACAATCCTCATTGTTAGGGAATCAATGAGCTCCAGTATCGTAAACGACTAAATATTCCACTTGAAATGAGCTGAAGACACTCCACATTGGCTTTCCGCATGATTATCTTTGGTCTCTCTTGCGAATAGAAGAGTTTTTATTATTCATACATTACAGCTATTTTGGGGGTAGTTCCCATCCTTAGGTATTATTTCCTGCTTTATGACGTCTTTGGCTGCTGCGTAAACAACGAAGATTATCATAATAGTCATTAGTCGCACCGTTCTGTTCCATTCTAGAGTTAATACGTGTTAATTTATATTGCAATGTAATCTATTTCTTATATATTTTTTTTCGCGATTTTATTTTTTTGAATTTTGAATGAACAACAAACATCGTCAGCCACGTTGCTTCTGCATATATTGAAGGTACTTATCCTTTCTCCCATTGTATTTTATTCCAAATTTTCCTGTTACGGGTCGATATTTGGGTTTATTTGCCAATCATAGTCCAAAACGATACGATTCTATGTTATATTCACTCAAATCATATTTGACGTTCCACTTTTCTCGCGAAAAATTCTTCCCGCGATTTATTCACGATGAGGATTGCTGCAGAATATATCACGTTTTCTTTTGCATACTTGATAGTTATAAACTCTGTGTCAATAATTGCCTTGGCCATTGTTCTGAAATGAAAGGTAGTTTCTATTGGCTTTTGTCTAATTACTTTTATTCAAGATTAGTTGGAATCATGGTTACTCTAGGTCGAGATCAAACTACCTTTTCGCCATTATTTCTTCATACTCGGGTACTTATTCGTTCGACGGAATTCGATACTTCTAAAGCTCCACATTAACCAATAATGAATATTTACTTTTGAGTGGAATGTAAGGCAACTTCAGGTCGAGGTTGAACTACTTGTTCACCAGTGCCACCTTGCACTTGGCTATTTGTGTATTCATACGTAATTCGATTCTCTAAAGTTCCATAGAGGCTTAAAAGTCTGGAGATTTTCTAGTAACTACCTTTTTTTTATTTTTAAACCAACGATATATATATAAATCCTTGGATATTCAATCTCTGACCCATAGTTTTACAATATATTAATACACTATTAGTTTATTCATATAATTCACTTGTCAAATAAAAATTGATCTACCTAGACATAACAATTCAGATAATATTGGTGGGCTCTTCTATTATTTATTTTGACGGGATTATTTATATACACAATTTCTTCCATGGGTATCGGCATTCAGTTTAAGTATATGTGCATCGCCAGGCAGTACCGCCCTTGAGCTTGAGGATGCCAACATATCGGTAAGTCGACAATTTTCCCATGATGATACGTGGGGACTGAGAAATTTGTGTTCGTATACTAGGTTATTTTTACCATTTTTTGTCGTATTCAAATGCATGAAATATACTAATAATTGGTTTGGGAGGTTCAGGCCTTCTAAAGTGGCAGTTATGTCATTCCTTCGCATATTTTGTCGAATGACTTTTTGGCACCATTTAGATAATGAAAACGGATTGTTCTTACTACGGAAAAACTTAATTTTATGTGCGATTGGCATCAACATAGTTGCTCGTGCACAATTACGTTGAAGCCGGGGTATATTTTGATTCCGAAACTTTCGTCTTGTTGGAAGAAATACAGGATTATTTTCTTTACGTCTTTATAATCTCTTGGGGTGATTTGAAAATTAGCGGATCCTGTTGCAGGGTTTATTGGGTTTAGGTATGTGTTATTTACGCAGTTGACGTATAGGGCCCTAAGGAAGATTTCTCCTTTTAGCATATGCCCTCGGTCTATTAAAATGGAGAAAAATTTAATGGGCCAAATTGTAGTGACGTTATTATCATTCTGATCATACAAAATGATGTTTGTGATGTACTCGGATAATAAGGCATACTTGGTCATTGGGATTCTTTGTATTAAAATTTGGAATTCTAGGTTGGCGTTTAGCCTGGTGTATTCTATCGTTCTTGTCATCGTACGTCTACTAAAATTATAATGAACTAATGTTGCTATTAATCTTAGGATTATTCTGTCTTCCAAGACTTTCCCTGGAGATTTTAAAAGAAAGTGTAGCGTGGGACAGTCGAGATTATCCACCATTTTGATAAGAACCCATTCTTTTAAGTAATCATTAATATTATCCATGCTTTGGCTTTTCTTGAGTTTCCATGACGTTATATTCTTTAGTCTACAACTACTTAACTGTGGTTGGCTTGGGAATCTTATCATAGTTGCTGTTTTTTTTGGATTTATTCTACTTGATTTTAGGTTAATATAAGCAACGTACCGTATAGTCACTTGTTTTGGCGTTTCACTTAACCAGTGGCCAACGGTTACTCACGTACCGTATCTGCAAATTTGTTATTATATAACATCTAACAATGATTATATAGCAAATGATTACATAATAGTAATATATTTTCAAAATGATTATGTTAAGTTAAAGTACATAAAGAAAGAAAAACGAGCAAAAATGGGGTTTTTATAGGCCAAATGAAGATACTGAAAAAACAAAGCGAATATTTCGAAAAGACAAACGCCTCTCTTCTTCAGCGCGAAACGAAACGATGTATCAATAAAAGCCAAAAATTAAAAGAATTAAAACCAACTACCTAACAACCATAAAAGCGAGTTATTCGCCAATATCCACGATTTGCACAAAATCCAGAAAAACATGAACTGCCATCGAAAAATACTAGCAAACAACTGACAAAGGAAAGGAATCAATTCATTCACTCGAAAAAACAAAACGAACCAGCAATTAAATAAGTTGGAAAACTATGTCATTTGATTTCGCATTTTAATTAAGGCATTTCTTGCAGACACCCTTTGTGACCTAAGGGGTTGTTCACTTATTTGATTAGATGACTGGGAAAGTGGTTCAAGGTTTATTTCAGGGATTACTAACGTATCGGCTTCTCTTTTGAGAAAACCGAAATATGACTCGTTTATTCTTAAATCACCGGAATCTCTGTTTAAAGCTAGACCTAAATGTTGGTATTTATAAATTTCAACAGCTTCTCTGTAGTGCTGGACAATACCTTTGTCATGTGAAATAAGACTAGCTTGATTAAACAAAATAGTATGGTCTGGTTTTTCGAAACTGTGTTCTGCAAGGGCAGAGTCAGAATTTTCTGTTTTTTTTCCGCTTTTTAAGTGTATTATTAATTGAACTAGAGTGCTGAGTTAATCTATCTGTTAGTCGCTAATTAGTTCTTCCGATATATCAAAGAACAAATAAACAAGGAATTCTGTAGACACCGGAGTTTTCACCTATTAGGATAGCGTCTTTATCTATATGAATTTTGGACCTTATGGTTTTTCTGAGTATATAATAAGTTTAAATTTCATTTTCTCTTAGATTTTTTGAAATACTGTCTGAAACACCTTTAATGTATGGGAGACCAAGATAAACTGAATTTTCCCTTTGATTTGTGTTTTCTGTGGAACTATCTGATAATCTTTTAATGCGTTTTATAATTACAGAATTTATTAAACTAATTGGATAACCATTCCCAAATAAAATATCTCTAAGGTGGTTGAGTTCTAAATCCAAGAAACGTGTTGCTCGTTTTTATTTCTTTATGTGATGTCAGGCCAATGTGGTTTAAGAAATTATCTAAGTTAAAGTAGTTTAAGGTATGGCAATGATTACGTAATAGCTATGCACTTTCAATTTAATAATGTTTATGATAAGTTATAGTTGTTTACTTGGCCATTTTAATTTTATGGTGTTTAATTTTTTATTAATATTCTCGGGTTCCTTTTCCTGTAAAAGTTGTTCTTCGTAAGGAAATACATTGGCACGGCGCTTGACCACAAAATAATAAAACTGTGTTCCCGCGCCTTGCCAACGTATTCCCCACGTCCCGGACTTCTTGTCCATCTTCATTCCAGATTTCCGTATGGTCATTTTTGTTAAAGTGATTCTTCTAATGGAAGGGGTGATGTAGGGTAATTCTTGCGGGTCACTTTTCATAGAGGGATGAGTTGATCTTTTCATGAGGGTTCCCCGGTCAAGCCATTATTACCAATGGGATAAAAGCACCACAGGTCACAACAGCTGACCAGCGGGCCCCCTCGGCGTAGGGTCATTTCTTTTAATTGTAGTTTATAACTCTTTTACATCTCCTAACTGGGTAGTAGTTTCTCATAGTGAGCCAAGGCCTAATGGTAATGGTAACGGAATAATGACACCATTTACCACTCCCATCAGCTTCAGCATCCCATGGTTGAGGGTCCATTTGTTTGAAAAAATAACATTTATAATCCCTTTCTATATGATTCCTTGTTGTGTATTTACATCTCGTATTCATATAGTTGTTTTTTATAGGAAAATGAGGATCAAGTGCTTGCGTAGTGGGATGATATACGCCACGCCAGCCCTTGGTGTCAACTTCCCACGATTGGGGGTCCATCCGTTTTCACTAATCTCACTTTAATCCCTGTGGCTTATTTGAATAAGTCGTCCTTAATCGATTTCCAAGCATTTCATGGGGTTTTCTGCTGATTATTTGGTTATTTCATTTTTATATAAGAGTTTCGCCATGTATATTGAGATTTTATTACTTATCGAGAGTAAAAAAAAATTATTATGGTTACCTCTCGGAGTGTGAGGGGTATCCCTACTGATTTTTTAGCTAAAAGTGTCTTCTTACTTAGTTTTGAGTGGGTTCTCGAGCTTAAATCATTAAAGAAAGAATTGTAGCATATTTTAAGTGAGGCATAGTTAGTATTTTGTTCATTTAACCGTTCACGTGATTATCTTAATTTTTAGTGACGGCTAAGTTCTCTGTCTAAAGTGTTGTGACGGAAATAGTTATGGTCGAAACTAGTATAGGGTCTTATTCTCTGTTAATCCCGTCTGCACTAGTACTGAATAAATGCAAACCAGAAATTAACAGAAAGAAAAACGGTACACTTCTGAAAAAGCTGGATTTAATTATTGCCCGAATTAACAATGAATTTAAAAGGGTTAAAAAAAATTTATTCAAAAATAAATGTGGGCATCTTTTCTTTTCATGTCCAATATGAATACTTGGTGGCCCCTCGTATCCAACAATCTGCTAATCATCCGTACCTTTCTAAGACGATTAGAAAATTACTAGAAACAGAGAAGTCAAGAGATAGACGCATGATGTAAGGCATAAAATTTTATTTACCCTATATTTTTTTTTAGCGTGGACTATTCAATCCTATGCAAAGCGTAAAACAGACATATTTTTTTATTCTGACTCATCTTCCATTTTCTCAATGCCGAAAACAATTAAGATTATTTAATCCGCGGCCTTGACTCATTTGTTGCTGAAAGAAATTTGTCTGAACAGCCTACTTTTCTTTTGCGGCCGAAGAAGGTGCCACGTCGTGGGCGTGTTCGTGTATTTAAATACAATATTACCCTTCCTTTTGTTGGGATTTCTGCAATATTTGGTAACATTGCACCAAGCATAAAACTTATATACCTTATATTATTTTAATCATATAATTTGCCTGAGTGGCTAGGGTTTTCCTCTTGTTTAGTGTTGACCAATTTTTACACAAAACTAAGGGTTTTATAAATTCTAATTCCAACATTTTCTTTCTCTTTTACGCAAACAATTGAAGTTAATTAGTTTTTGTGTCTTGACTTATCACGTCCTTGAAAAGAATTCGTCCGCTTTGCCAATTCGGCTCTCGTGGCAGAAAAGGTACCACGCTACAATATGGTGGGGGGGCTCATACATTTGAATACAATATAACATATATTCTTTGTTATTTTTTTTAGTTTCGTCGCGATATTTTACAAGTTTGACGTTATCAGAGTGTTGAAATGGTCTTGGGGCAGACTTGATCTGATTTTTAAATTGATTCGGTCCCTGAGGCACAAACTATTATTTACTTTAAATATTGTATATATATAATTTTTTTTACTTGGTTAGCATTTTACATGGATTTGATTTGAGGAGAAAGTTCTTGGAATACTAAGCTTTATTGATATACCTTCCAATTCAGGGTATTCAAACGTATTTTTGAACAAGAAATAAATTTTAATTTTAGGCCTTGGTTATAGCACATCAAAGGTGGTACAATTCTATTCATCCATTCATCAAATCTCGGTGATTTACGGCTTCCACTTTTGTCCGATTGCATTAGAAACTACTTTTGAATCATTCATAATTCGTATAAATGATCGTTTTACTTTTATTAACGTTAGTTCAAATTCACAGGTGCCTCAATGAATACAATTTTTTTTTGAACTCTTAAATAGCATGTATTTTGTAGAACTGGATTTTCCTGAAGAACATACAGTTGACCATGTTACACTCCTTCTTTGA
The DNA here is from genome assembly GCF_049724085.1 of Artemia sp. Qi Xiang Cuo. Taxonomy (NCBI): domain Eukaryota; kingdom Metazoa; phylum Arthropoda; class Branchiopoda; order Anostraca; family Artemiidae; genus Artemia; species Artemia sp. Qi Xiang Cuo. The sequence goes on along the minus strand of NC_142809.1, from coordinate 51,169,284 downwards.
GGGAAAATAGGGTTTGGCAAGAATCGAGTGTCGTGACCAGCTCATAAAGTTAGTAAAAATTATTAAATATCGTGGTTCTTATTACACTAACGTTCACGAATTATGGTAATTTTTGGGAGAATTTGTTTATTTGTGTTTTAACTCGTTATTTCGTAATTAATCTCGGCTGTTAGTCTGCACATTGGCAGGCCTATATTCGTCCAATTTTGACCTACTCGTCTTAACGAAATGTCTTGCGGAACTTGCGTCTTTTGCAAGAACATATAGAATTCGGAATGTGCATTACTTTTACGCAATCCTCGAGAATTAGGCTAAAATCACAAAATTATTCTTACAGTCGTGAGAACTATAGCGCGGATTTAGTTTCAAAGTTCCCGTTAACGAAAAGCGGGGGCTTTGTCCAATCTCTTAGGATATTTGGCTTATCATTTTCGCATTTAACCACTTATTGACAAGGGGCTCGCGACATGTTTGTGTCGGCGTACAGATTATTGGTTTCTAATCCGATCTCTGGAAAACTAAGGTTATTCGTGTACATTTCTTTTGTTTTTAGGATATTCAGTTTAATAATTTCTGCATTACGGTCACTGCGTAATTAATTTGAATTGAATTTATCAAGTATTTTGGGCAATAGGTTGCATCAAGACTGGGCTGGGTAATTGTAGACCGAGAAAAGCCAAGACAGATAGTCCAGGTAACGTCTGCGGGGAAAGAAGACCCTGTTGAGGGTATAACCTGTTCGGCACGCTAGGTTCTTCTTGACATATCTCAAACTTTTGAGATATATTTCAGTTTGGACACGGTGCGGCGGCCGCCCGTCAGATCAGGCGGTTTCCCTGATCTCGTAGTCGGCACGGTGGGTAAAAAAACCAATTTTTTGACATGTCTTGAGAAAATGTTCGGCACTCAGGGGGATTTCAATGGGTTGCCCTATCTGCTGTTTGGCACGGTACTGTTCGGCACGGTGGGTCACTTACAGAAATTTCATGACATGTAAAAAAAAAAACTTTATACCAGGTTCGGCACGAGAATTTCTTCTGACATGTCCGAAAATTTCCGACATGTCAGAAACACTTTCTGACATTTAGTTTTTGGAAAGGCATGCCTGCCTAGAGTCTTAGGCATGCTGATCAAGAATTATTGCATAATCTCTGCATAATAATTTCTGCATAATCCTCTAGGTTTATACTTATTCTACGGGTTATTTTCTGCAGGATATATATATATATATATATATATATATATATATATATATATATATATATATATATATATATATATATATATATATATATATATATATATATATATATATATACGTTTTAGCTATGTTTTTTCTGCTTGTTGAGTTTACGGGCCATTCCTATGGTATACCTGCGGTAATTCTCAATTTATTCCCAGCGGTGGGTTTTGATTAATTCTTTAGCAACTTCCTTTCTTTTACAAGGTATCTTTCTTTCTTTATCTAGGTTCTGAAGCAGAACAATATTTTTATTGTTAAGCTCATGAGACATAAATCTATTTGTATTTTTTATTGCTTTTATTATGTCGCTATACTGAAGTTATTGTTGTTAATCCAAGGGTCATTACGCTATTTAATGGCACGATATAGGGTGCCATAAATATCTGCATTTTTGGGCTTACGAATAGCCTTTTTCACTAAAATGCCTGTTCTACATGAATAACATATGACTGGTTTCTAAACTGCAAACGACAATTATTGAACTATTTTTATTCAAGGTGATTGTCAAACTTGACTTAAAAGATCTGTGAATTATAATTGGGTTATGTCACACAAAAGTACATCAAGCCGAAGGGATCAATAGATTAAGGCCATAAAACTTTTCCTTTCAGGTCTTCCTATGTTTTACACTTTTCTGGAGCTTAATTTTTTTACCTTAAGAATTATACTGCCCTTGAGGTTTTGTTTGTATCTACGGACATGTCTCCTAGTAAGGATTATATCGCATTTCTCTAGGTTGGAATTTATGGGCCAAAATCAGTATTTCAAATGCTACAATTTTGATTTATTTTTATGTTCAGGGTAGTGATTAGTTTGTTTTTGCGTTGCGTCAATTCTCTGGAGATTATTCTTCTTTGTTCATTTAGGTTTCGAAACAGAATAGTATACTATTTTATGTATTTTTTTTGGATTGACTATTTTGGCACGGGCTACCTACAATTGATTCCTAGAATCCGAGGGTCAGTTATCGAAACATTTTATTTAAGGCGTGTGTCAAACTTTACTTGAGGTATGTGAATTAGCTTTGGATTGCACCACAAAAATTACAATGAAAGGGCGAAATCTTTTCTTCGCTTCTTGTTTTTTTTTGCTTTGTGTAAACCACCGGTTTCACACTAGATAAGTCTTTTTTTTCTACTTTTCCACTTAAGGTCCCTACTTGACATAAGCTCCGTCGCGTAGCCTACATACGTTCTGTAACGTAAGCTAATTACAAAAAAATTCAACTCAACATCTGTAATGTGATTGACTTTGAAGAAAAGTGGTAATGGATAAATTAGATTAAATGATTATCGACTTTATTAAGGCAAGTCTTTTTTTTCAAAATTTACGAAGACAAAAATTACGAAGACAAAATCATGAAGAAAAATGCTTGGGAGTTATTTTCCTGCTTCTGATCTTACGGAACGGTTGCATTAGCTAACTCGATGAAGTTAACAGATCCGTAATCTGACACCAAAAGACTCATAATTGCCTCATTTTTTTCTGAAATTGGCATTTTTATGATTGTTTTTTAGTGAACAGTTTAGCATAGAAAGTTGATTGTTCATATTATCTTTGATTTTAGGCGAATAGATTACTTATTAATAAGGATATTAAAATACTTCAGAATATACAATAGTACGCAGGTCAATTAATTTAATTGCTAATATTACAAAAATGAAAAAGGGAAAGTTTTTTTTTAGGAAAAAGTGCGTAAACTTACCGACTAATTTGCCATTGATTTTTTTGTGGTTTCTCAGACGCGTTTGAAAATTACGGGCGTAAAGTTATTATCTCGGATTAACATTTTACAAGGGGCCAATTCGAATTTTTTACACGGTTGATAATATCCGAGGTAAACGGTATTTAGGAAAATCCAAAATGTTTTATGTTCATTTAGTTTATAGGGAGTGTGATTAAGATTGTTTTTTTTTGTTTTCTGATGAATATGTTTTGAATTTTAGAGCTTGGTCAAGAGCCTACCGGTTGTTTACATTTAGGGTTAGTTTACATTTTACCACTTAGGTATGCGTTTTAGCTATGTCTTTTTTTGAAGAAAAAATATTATTTTCTAGCAAAACTAGGCGAATTGATTACTTATTAATAGGAATATTTTTAGAATATAAAACAGCAGACAGGTCAATCGATCCAATCGCTAATGTTTCGAGGTAAGAGGAAAGTTTTTTTTTTAAGTTGAGGAAAAGGAATGCGCCGATAAATCGATTGAAATGCGGTTCATAATTCTGTATACGCTAATGTTGGTTAGTTGAACCGATATTTTGATTGGTTCTTCCGAATTATGTTTCAGATTAGAAGGATTAATAACATCAGAAGGGATTAATTACATCAGCCACACCTTTCCCTTTTGAAGTTTGGTTTTAGGTAAAACCAAAATGTTGATTATCTATTTAGTTTATGGGGGAGTGATTAAGTTTGCCCCCTAAAGATTGCCTTATTCATTAATTGCTGCATGTCTTATGATTGGCTGTCGTGATAATACTAATGATAACAAGATATTGCTAAGATAAGGTTTTACTTTTGACCAGTTGTGTAAACGGATTGTCAAGATTTCCAATGCCGTAATAAAAAAAAAGTACTAAATATGTGTTTTGATGAAGGTAAAAGAAAAAAGGTTAGGATATTCTATAATACAATGTTCGATTATGTTGATCGCGTGTAGTTTTTAAAATTTGGATAAGACATCCGATAAAATTAGCTGCTAAAAATGTAAGATTAACCCCGTGTTAGCAGTAATTTTTTTTTTAAATTGTCTCTAATAGGGCAATGACGCTCCAGTATTTTTTTAATTAGTAGGTGCCTCGATAAAATATTTAGTTTGAATATACCCTTTGGTACTTTAGATTAATGAATCAAAGGTGACTAAAATAAGTTCAAAAGTGACATCTTCTTCTCATGAAGATGATTTTACAGCCAAAATATATCAAAGTTTAGTATTTTAGTATTTCAACTATGATCAAAAGTATGTACTGTAAATTCACGTGATTTTGGGATCGTGTAATGAAATATAATTAAATTCAATACTTGGAGAGCTCTAATGAAAAGAATTTTACTTTGTTTTTGAATTAGGGTTCGCTTTTTCTGAATTAGTAGGTAGCTATGGGGTTCACTAGGGGCAGGTAAAACTAAGACTGCCGCTTCAATTATACTTCAGCTTCTATTGCTGAATTCGAAATACAGCATTGTATTCTATTCATCTTCGAATGCGGGTATAGACTAGATTATTTAAAGAACCAGGAAATAAATCAAAAACCTTAAAAGAATTTAACATTGTTTGCTCTGGCGTTAGCAACAATATAAGCTTTCCAGCTTAACGTCCCACATTATTACCAACACCATACAAACATTAGTCCTCTAGTTTAACGTGATCTCGCACGAGGTATTAGATTATCGCTATACCCTTGCTTGCACAATTTACTATACTAAACTTGTAAAAAAAATATTTCTTTTTTTTGTATTTAAGCGAGAAAAGAATTTTATCTCCTTTTTGAATTTAAGTACCATCCATGATCAATGTTTTCTTGGTGTTCTGTATCGGCTGGTAACGGATGCGCTTTGGGCGTTCCTTGTGGTGAAGAGATCTTTGAGGAGCCTTGGCCAGTTGTATCGTTTACTTGGGTGGTGGGGTATTGGATCCTAGTGGTCACGCTGTCATAAGTTGGAGCGTTTTTTAGAGTAGATTCCATTCGGGGGTTTATAAGGGGATACTGGGCTTGATTTTGAATTGTGAAATACAAGGGTTGTGGTGGCCCTTGGTTGTAATTGTTGGCAAGAATATTTTCCAATTGGGGGTTGAGGGGTAGGTCGACGTCAATAGTAAATTTGGTTTCCACCATTTTCTCTAGGTTTGAGCAGAATTCTCTTTGTTTTTGTTATTTTCTGTTGATTTCGGCTTTGTTTTCCTTCAGTTGTTTTTCTAAGCTCTCCTGTCGTAGTTTAATTATTTCTTTCTGTGCTTTTAAGTGGTCGTATTCATGCTGTAAGTTTAGGAGCTTTACTTGTTCAGGTACCAGAGCTTCTTGTACCGCTGCTGTTGCAGATAGGACAGTACTGTTTCTATAGTCTTCCACTTTTTTACCGATTTCTTGCATTTTATTGCTTAATGCTTGTAATTTTAGAAGCTTATCGAGATAATTGTATCCCTTAACAAGCGTGGCATCGCTTATTGAATCCATTTCATTCTGGATTTTTGCAGCCTGATCCTTGACTTCCATAAACTCAGTCTCGATTAATTTGTCTATTTGTTTAGTCAAAAGGATCTAATTTATGTTTTTGTTTATTTTTTTGCTTGAAGGTCTTAACTTCACTAAGAGATTTCAGTGTGACTTCTATCATGTTTTCGTTTTTCAATCTTTCTGTCATCAATTGTGCCGACGCATCTAGGAGTTTCAATCGCCTCTGAAGTAATTGGTCCATATTCGTTCCGTCAGCAACGGGGTGGCACCAGTTTTTTTTTGGGGGGGGGGGAAGGGTTGAACAATTCTTATTCTGCTTCTACCTTCAGGGTTTTCTATCAAACTGGGATTCAGCTTTTCTGCAAAGGTTAACCATTAATTTCCTTCAACTATTACCGATATCTTTCATTTAAGTTTCGTACCTAAACACATTTGTTTTAAGGATTTTTTTTTTGCTTATTTATCCTACTCGAATTCAAATCAACCTTTTTTTATGAGTTTTTAAGTACTTGGTCTCTAGACGTATTTCCACTTATCTGGTTTCTTAACCACTCTGCCAGATTTTGTGGTAACTTCCTGTTCGCTTTCGGGCGTTTTATTTTTTAGACTTTCCCATAGAGATTACGTCAAACTTCTTGTACTACTTCAATAAGAATTTTTGACCTCTTAATTTAGCTTCCTTCGCATAGGCCGCAGCCGAAGTTGGTTTTCGTTTTTGTGCGTCTTGGGGCTCGTCTGGAACTGGTTCTTCGTCTGATTCAGTAGAACTGGTCTCTGAAGATTCACCATTATTGCTTTCCGGGGTGGTCCTTTGCGATTTTGGAGTATCAACTGCTTTTACTTCATATATTTCGTCTCCTCTGGAAATAGAAGGTTTATTTTCTATTTCCTCGTGCTGAATTCTTGTTTTGGGGGAGTTAAAAGATTCTTGAGAACTCTGGGAGGAGTCAAATGTTTGTGGAGAGTGTCTCCATTTTTTAAACACCATATTCTCAGGGGGTTGGGGTATTTTTGTAGCATGGTCTGTCTCCAGGAGGATAGTTCCTAGGGCTTAACTTTGGATGCCGTTCTGTGATGATATTGTCCTAGATTTTTATCTTTAGGGGATTCCTGTGTCCAAGGCAGGGTACTTTGCCTTGTTTTTATGGGATAATTGATTATGTCTATAGTTTCTCTCAAATTTTTCTTGTTGGTTTCCTTGGGTGGAGTTTTCTTTATTTTTACACCAGGGGTTTCAATAGCTCTATTTAATTCGTCCTGTAATGATAGGGGTCTCTCTATCGGGGTTGCTGGTGATACCATATCTTCTGGAAAACTTTTGGGGGGACAAGAGTCGAAATTCTATCCGGAAAAAATTGGATTTTTGGGGATAGCGTATAGTCTGACTCTTCTGAGCTTTCTGACGATGAACTTTTTGGACCTTTTGGGGTTTTTATTTCTACTGGTATTAAAGATTTTCTTTTGGGGACGACTAGATTTTTCATAGCTAAGAATTCTTCAAAATTTTCCTCGTCACTATCATTTTCGAAATAATCTTGTTTGAAATTGAAAGGTTTTAATTCGCCCAATCTTGATTTGGGAGACTCATTTTCCGCGTCTAACGAATCGGTAGATGAGGGTCTCAGTACCAGTCTTTCCAGGAATTTGGCCCTTTTTATCCGACTAACATTTGCCTTATATGTCCTTCTGTTTTCGGGGTTTGTCATTTTAAAAGAAAATCATAGTCGTATTTTTTGATTATTCTGTAAGGTCCCGAATATTTATTGGAAAGTTTTTTGCCTTCCACCTTTTCCTCATTTTTTAGGTAGACATAATCTCCTATCTTAAAATTTATGTTCCCTTTGACTTTGGGTTCATTTCTCAACTCTTGGTTTATTATACATTTCTTTAACTCCTGTCTAACTATCTTATAGGATTTCCTCATCCTATTTATAAACTCTTGTTTATAATCCTCTGTATTATTGTAATACTGTCTGGATTCTATAACTTCCTGATACAGTATTTTGAAATCGCGGCCGAATAATAAATAAAAAGGACTTTCTTTAGTAGTTTCTGAATAGGAAGTATTGATTACATTGGTTAAATAAGGTAGGACTTGGTCTCAATCGCTTCTGTTGTCTTTTGTATAAATGCTTAAGATATTTGAAAATATTTTATGCCTGTTTTCGATTTTCCCGTTAGCTTGCGGATGATAGGGGGATGTTACCAATTTCATTGGGACTAACTGGGGAAGGATTAGTTGGGAAAGGATTAATTGGGAAAGGATTGCACCGATGCCCAGAGCTGAGGAATCAGTGGTGACTACGAATTGTCCTTTCTCGAAATCAGGTAGCGACAATACTGGTTCAGAGGTAAGTGCTTTCTTGAGAGTGTCTAAGGAAGTTTGAGTTTTCTGTGACCAGGTAATATTTTGGGGGGTCCCTATAGTTAATTCCGTTAGACGTTTGGCAATTTGCGCGTAATTGCGTATGAATTTTATAAAATAACCTGTCAAACCATGAATTGCTCGCAATTGTTTTATAGTTTTTAGGAGTTTGAGATTTTTTACACATTTTATCTTGTCAGGGTCTGGTGATATTTGACCTTGGGTCACTATCATTCCCAAAAATTGTATTTTAGGTTGAAGTAAATTTACTTTTTCGGCTCTACATTTCAGATTACCATCCCTGAACTTTCCAAAAACTTTGGCTAATATAGCTAAATGATCCTCCGGGTTTTTTCCTACACAAATTACATCATCCAAAAAATGAATAATGTTCTCTACGCCTCGTAATAAATGTAACAATGGTGTACATAATGCACTTGAACTAGTCTTAAGTCCAAAAGGTACTCTTAAATATTCATAAGAGCCAAATTCAGTTGTAGGAAATGCCGTTTTATAAACGTCATTATCTGCTATCTTGACTTGATGATAACTTTGTGTCAGGTCGAGAGATGTAAAAATTTTATTTTTGTTTGAGGTAGAGTCTAGGATTTTATCGATTCGGGGCAGGGGAAACTTGTCGCTAACTACTTGCTTGTTTAGGGCTCTGTAGTCTACTACGAGACTAAGGTCCTTGTTCTTTTTTGGCACTAGTATAACAGGGACTAAGTTCAAGCTTATACTTGGGGCGTATAATATTGTTTCTCTCTAATTCGTGAATTTTATTTTTTAACCAATTTTTGTAGGAATGAGGGATACGATAGGGTTGTTTAGCTACAGGCAGCCCTGTAGTTTTGATAGAATGTTCATAGAACAGTATCAATCCAATGTCTTATTCACACGTAGAAAATATATATCTAAAGTTCCAGAGCAATTCGCATAATTTTTCTCTTAATTCCGTATCTTGGATATGATCTAATTTAAAGTTTTGCAAAATTGGGGTCTTGTTAGTGGGTACCTATCTTTTGGATTACTAAAACTAACACTATTAACTAAGCTTCTTTTGGAGTTTTTCCACTCGTCTAGCTTGCGCTCAGAAATAACTTGTATTTCAACGAGACATGCTAGGTCTTTACGTTCTACGTTGTTGCTTAGTATTTTTGGTAACCAGTTTGATCTCAAAAGCAAAGATTTAAATTTTACACACGTACGCGCCTCAATGTCTAAATCCGATCTCGATCAAGTCGTTGCGTCTGCAAATCTCAGGATTTCACCTCTCAAGGTTGTGCTTGATTTTCAGCTATCTGATCACTTACCAATACAGTTCTCAGCCGAGATTCCTTGCCACAGCTCAGATACACAAACACAAACAATTTCGAAAACACTTCCTAGGTCTCGCCGTGATTGACGTAAAATTAACCCTTTTTATTTCAAGAAGAAGCCGCCAGAGTCCATAGTAAGATCCGTGTCCCTTTCATTCTTCTCTCTAGATAAACTGCTCTTTTAAGGAGGAAACACAACTATCAGTCGATACTTATTGCGCAGAAATTGGTCATGCCCTTCGCTGTGCTGAAAAAAGCTGCCGTCCCTCTAAGTAGACCCCGTCATCCTACCCTTCCTGGCTGGTCTGAAAATCCAGAGTTAGTGGATACCCATTCTAAGTCTAAATTTTGGCTTCAAATTTGGGTTTCTTGTGGACGACCCCGTTCAGGGGTAGTCAATTCAATCCGCCTGCTCACAAAAAGAAAATTCGCGAAGGAGCTAAAAGCTCACAGAAAAAAGATGATTGATATAGAATCTACAAGGGTCAAAATTAATCTTTCTCTCCTTTGGCGTTTTCTGTCCTCTAAAAGCGTTGAGTCTTTGTCCGCATCTGCTATCCCTGATTCTGAATGGTACGCGTACTATGGGTCAGAATTTTTGCCTCCTGGCCCAGCCCTCAACGAAAGATAAGAAGCTGAGTTGAACGACTTCTTAGATAGTTGTCCTTAGGGTGATTATGTTGTAACAGAGGGAGCTGTATGCAAGGCCATCTCTCACCTAAAACCTAAACAGTCTTTCGCAATTGACGGGATCAGCGCACTCCATCTAAGAAGCGGTGGGCCGCTCTCATTAATCATGTAACTCTCCTGATGCAGATTATCCTCATTCAGGGTATTGCCTCAACCACTGTATCAGTGGGAGATCTTATACCAGTTTCTAAAAAAGGAAAAATTACCATGTAACACTTTTTAGTCCGTCCTAGCATGATTTCTACTACTCTACGTAAGTGATTTGAATTTTTATTTGTAGATTAACTTGAAAAACTGTGAAACCGTCCGCCAAGATAATTCAACTTCCTGCTCTGTGTTGTTTGTGCTGAAGCTCTCCATATCGTTGCATATGCACTCCTGGATGCACACAAAGCAGAAGAAAGCCTAGTGATCGGGGGCTTAGACCTGCAGAGAGCGTTTGATTCATTGATTCATGCACTTATGTTGCTAAACTCAGCTAAAAGAGGAGCGAACTCAAATATCATTCAGGCTTTCCGTGATCTTTACTCTCGCCTTCACGTGCGACTCAAGCTCCCTCCCGATAAAGGCCTTCCGCCAGCCCCACGGTCAGCTTTGATACCAGTCCGTAAAGGTGCCCGTCAGGGGGCAGTTTTATCCCCCAATTTCTTCAACAACTACATTATTGAGCCTCAAGACAGCTATCCTTCATCAGCATTCTCAGTTCCATTGATATCTCTCTAGTATGCTATGCTGATGACACGCTGAATCTCAGCCGGACGCTTTATCGCCTTTCAGAAATATTCTCATGTCTGCAGTCCAATTAAGAGAAAGTCGGTCTGAGATTTAACTCCCAAAAGTCGGAAGTCTTGCTTTAAAATTGGAAGAATGACCCTCCTACTAATATCACACTAGGTGATTGCTCAGCAAAACCAGTTGATAAAATAGTATATCTGGGGCTGCCAATAGGTACCTCATTACAGCATACCCGCTCCCTCCTGATCTCACATCTTGAACGGCGAATTTCCAGCTCCTATGCTTTGATCGCTAAATCCACTCTGAGATTAAACCGTCAACTTCTGGCAAGTATTTACAACGCTACCGCTCTGCCACATATATTATATGTGACCTTTTTCTGGAAATTATCGGCAAACCGTGAAAAGTCTAAACTCCGCTCTTTATTTTTCCGTTTGGCCAAGTACCTACTAAAATTGCCACCTTGGACAAAAAATAGTTTTCTGATTCGGTGCTACAACCTAGCGGACTCAAATCTAGCTGTTGAGACACTTATTAGCCGGCAAAAACAAAACCAGCAATTTTAAAGCACGAGTGGGCAAGTTTGCTTGTTTAATTTTCCCTCTTGTTTCCCTTTTTTTTTCTTTTTTTTCTCTTTTTTTTCTCCTTTCAGAAGTTGAGCAAGTTGAGAAGTTGAGCAGCATTGAGCAAACATACCTAAAACAGGGGGTAGCGGTGACTTCGCTGCTTGGAAAAATTGTCGACTAATCTATCCAAATCCAGTTTCTTTACATTCTGCTTTTCAACGGCCATTATCATGAGATCACTGAGTCTGTCGTTTCCTATCGTCGATCGCATATAGTCCTTCACATGCCCTAATGCCGAGAAGAATCGTTCATTGCTGGCAGTGGTCACAGGCAAAGTAGCAACTAGCTTCATCAGTTTTAGCACTGCAGAATAGGCAAATGGGAGGTCGGATAAGATTTGATAGCTCAAAGAAGCTCCATCTTTGAAATATCACTTTTCGACAGATACAGCTTTGCAAGAGAAAGCTGGGATTCTATGGCATGGTCATTATTATCGAGAATCCCTTGATAATGACACATAAACCTTTCCACTTTCGAAAGTTCGAGAAAATCGGAACTTGAGGGGTCGAAGGCAGATAAAGCGTCGAGCAGAGGTATATTTTGCATGAAACGTTGGCCCATTCCACTCGCAAAAACGGTGTATTACCTCAAAGTACAGAAATTCACCGGAGTCTGATTGAACTGGCTGACTGGTAATGCGTTTACCGGTTGTTGAGTTTGAAAAAAAATCTTTGAGACGAATGGAAATGGCTTCTCTTGCTTCGAGCGCTGGTTTTAGATTGTGGAGATTTGTATTCCTGGATATCGTGTAAAGCCAAGAATTTGGATATATTTTCACTTAAGTTGTTCCATTTTTATCATTTCTTAGCTTTTGGAGTGTCTCTTATGTTCCAGAAATCAGTGCAAAGGCCTTATAAATCAAAAAATTTTCGAATTGTAGTTGCTCTCATAAACAATTTCCAATGACTAATACCTTTTCCATTATCTGCAAAATTGAGACAAAAGAGGCAGAGTTGATTTTGTCCAGTAGTCCTTTTGCCTAACATGCTGCCTCGCCGTTGGAACTAACAGAGACTGTGGGAAGCACAGCAACAATACAATAAAATCTTGCCTTCACCTTCGAGATAGAGCGGACTGCGTAAAACCAGCGAGTCTAGACAGTCCTCTCAAGCTCCAAGACTTTTTGCCCGCTAAAACGCTGGGATTCCATAGATAGCTCGTGTTGAGTATTGCTGCATGATATAAATGCGTAAAGTCTTTGCACCACAGAGAAAAATTCTGAAAGTTTGCTGATATTTTTTAGGCAGTCTGTCAAAACCAAGTTTAATTTGTGGGCGTGACAGTGTACATAAACTGCATGACGTACCTTCTCCCTAAACTTTGCTTGAACTCCGTTAAATTCCCCACTCATTACGGATGCGCCGTCATAACATTGGGCAATACACCGCATCAAATGTACACCATACTTTTCTATGGTTTCACAAATCGAGGTGGATAAGCTCTCGGCGTCTAATTTGTTCATGTGATTGCAGCCGATTGGTCGCTCTACTACTTTTCCGTTTGATATGTACCTGAGTAGGATCGCTAATTGTTCTTTTCTAGGAACATCTTTTGTCTTGTCGACAAGAATAGCAAAGTAATTAACTGATTTTACTTCTGAAAGAATATCTTGGCGTAAAGCATTTCCTATCAGTTTAACTGCGTCATTTTAGTACTGATGACTGCAATAGTGACCAAATTAGTGTTGTAACTGGGCCTTCAGATTTTCGTTGCCTTTAGACATTTTCTTTATCAATTCAACTAAGTTACCCCGGTTTGCAGATGTTTCTGATTCGTCATGACACCTCAAAGCAAGACCCTGGTGGCAAAGAAAGCGAATAGCGCGTAAAATGTACTTCACATGATCTCTATTTTCCTGAACCTCTTGAGACCCGGAATGAATTAAGCAATTTGCTATAGATCTCGAGGTATCAGTACTATTTGTCTTAAATCCCGTCCATGCTGACATACAATAACTGTGTGTTTCAGAACCATCATGTTGTTTTAATAGAGCCAAACTATCTTTCCACTTCAACCACTATCAACCCTGACTCAATGAAAGCCCTTTTTCCAGCCCTTAGAGCTCCCTTAGAAAAATGGTGGCAAGCAGTCTTGATCTAGGGCTTGTGGTGTAAAGAACACTTTTTTGGATAAAACCCTGTTTTACATTGTGAGTAATTTCCCAGTAGACACCTATTTGAAGATTTTTTATAATCGGCTATATATATATATATATATATATATATATATATATATATATATATATATATATATATATATATATATATATATATATATATATATATATATATATATATATATATATATATATATATATATATATATATATATATATATATATATATATATATATATATATATATATATATATATATATATATATATATATATATATATATATATATATATATATATATATATATATATATATATATATATATATATATATATATATATATATATATATATATATATATATATATATATATATATATATATATATATATATATATATATATATATATATATATATATATATATATATATATATATATATATATATATATATATATATATATATATATTACGGTTGTATATAAAATTATATACATTACGGTTGTAAATAAAATTACGGTTTTACTTACAAAGCTGAAAGAAAGGTAGGGCAAAAACTAAAAACTTGTGAAACATCATCTAAAATTCAAGGCTAATTTGGTCTTCAGAGCACCCCACAAGAAACAGAGTTTGTCTCTTTTTTATGTCAGGTTAAGAATCAATATGCCTTCTTCGTCCAACGTCCTGGTAGAGGTGCACCCAATACCATATCCCCTAGATCTTGCACAAATAAAAGATAGAGACTGTACAATCTTGAAAAAACTTGATATCTTTTATGTCAATAAGTCTTTCTGGGAACTTACTTTCTCATTCTAGGTAGTCTAGTTACTTTGTGCTTTTAGTTCGATTCACTAAACGAGAAGAATAGCATAGTTTTAGATTTTCATTTTACTCTTATTGTTACTTGCAACATAATTTTTATTTTTCAAGTTTATGCTAATTAAATAACTATATAAAAGTTGGTTCGTCATAAGTTCAAATCCTTTTTTATTTTCTGAGAGGGATAATTAAATCTAGAAGATAAAATTAATTCGAACGAACAAAAACACAGCGCAATTAAAACGATAATATCCTTTTTTTTAGCCTAGAATCCATTTGCTTCTTGTCGGTGAGGCAGTTTGAAAATAGTAGACACCAACGCAAGTTTTCGAAAAAATACTTGCAGTCTACCGAACATATGGAACAAGTGAAAAATAATAATAGTAGAAAAAATTCCAACATATTAGGACCAATTATACAAAATGCTTTGTTTCATATACCTTAATTGTTTTTTGGAAAAGATGCGATTACTTTAGACATAATAAGCCTTAGCAGTGCCTACTGAGCTACTTGTCTTCACCTACAGTTGTGTTTAATTGGGTAGAACCTATAATTTACTAAACATTTAGATGTTGGATATTTACTGTTTACATCTAAGCATACCAGTTACGCTCTGACTAAGGATTTGACCGCAGAAATTGTTTTTTTTTTTTGACGATTAACCCGCTGAGTGTCAAGACAGTAATTTCGTAGTTTAATATAATGTTTACATAGTATATATGTGTATCGCTGCACCATAAATGATTGTAAAAAAAACTCATCATTTTTGTTGTAATGTTGATTTTTTAGTTTAAAAAAGATGTCAATGTGGAGGTGATGTTGGGCCGGCCCGACAGATATGGATTTTTGGGTCCAATAGCAATTTTGATGCATCAGTAGCGTACCGTTACGATGCCGATATAATTTGCCGATAAATCTTTTTTCCAAAAAAAAACGATGCCTAAAATTTAAACCCCCCATTCTCTGCCTATATTCATACTCACATGTTCCTCTTTGGTTTATTAATAACCAAAGAACAGCCTAAATAGTTCACTGTGGACATCCATAAATTAGGCCATTTACAAGAATTTTTGACTTCCTTTACATTTTCTGATCAGCAGCTTCTGAGCACACAAACTAAAGCGGATATTTATGGAAGTGACATAAGAACAAAATTTAATCAAAGAAGCCGGTTTAGTTATATAAACACAAATACGCGAAAATTTGATTGAAATGAGCGTAAGATGTTTATTAAAATTGATTATTCAAAACCAAAATTTCAATAGCTGGACTTTGAATTTTAATAATTCAGATATTAATGTGTAAACTTTACTTTACATTCATATTATATGGTATCTTACTAAATAATACATGCTAGGTACAATGGACACAGGGATGCAGCTACAGTTTTAAGCTCAGAGAAGGGATTTTAAGAACGTGTCGACAAAACCGTCCAGTTCACCAATAAATGCGGACACACGAGCTAAATCTCAAAAGTAAATTTTCAAAGGTGTTGAAATGTGGCGGTAACACCTTAAAACTCTCCCCTCCTTAAAAACCCTCCCCACCTTAAAACATTCCATCTCCCCTTTTGTGGCACTCCTGACTGAATATCAATGTTTTAACCGATTGAATCTTGAATCTTTAACCCACGTAAGTGAAAATTCATTAAACAGAAATGTATAGTTTAATGTATTCTTTTTAGTTGTTTCGATAGAGGATGTACATTCTTGAAGTCACCACACACTTAAAACATTGCTGCACCGGGTGTGTATTGACCGCAAATATACTTGGAATTTATTGGATTCCCCCCACAGTAAGATTGGGTGACAAGCATGCTACTTGTCCCTGTAAAAAAGGTTCATCACCTGAAACGTCTGTCTGGCGCCCTATGTGCCAGCAAACGCTCTGGAGCATCTTTATCTCTACTTAATTTGTTGTCATTGGACTCTCCCGTGCTGCTCTCCGCCGTGAAAAAACCTAGCTGTTGACTCCATCCACCAGGACTGGACAACAAAAATTATCTAAGGAAATCTGGTGACATCTTTGGACAAGTTGTGTCGAAAAAAAAAACCTATATCAGCCGATAATCGATATTTTTTTCCCGATATCTGATAATGACAACTACCCTCATATCGGCCCGATAATGTCAGTCGGGCTCTAATGTCGAGTAACCAGAAGATTGATCAAGTGAATAGCTTCGCTTATCTTGGTAGCATAATTAGTATAGATAGTGGGTCCTGTGAAAACAAAACAAACGAATTCTGTTTCATTAAACATATCGTATTACAAATAATTATTTACATCTTAACGGTCTTGCAAAGAACCCTTTGCTTAACAAAACTGTTCTCGTGAATCGAGGGAAACTTACCCACAAAATTTCAAATAAACTTTCAACTGCTCTGCTTTAGATTGGGAATCTCAACGCGCTGAAATATAAATTTCATGTTGCATTGCCAGGGGCAACTCAGTTTAGCGAGTTTAAGTTTACAAAAACTACACTTCAGCGAACACGTTGTTTCGCTGGAAATGCCCATTATTGTATTTTAAAGAACTAGTAAGCTGCGGCAATTTGATTATCGTAAATTATTGACTTCTTCAGTTGTAATAAGTCTCAGCTTGTCGCGAAGAAGTGCAACTTAAAAGAAAGTAAGAACTGTGAGTATAGAAGTAAGTCAGATGGCAGATGGATTCTTTTTAGGAGAAAAGAAGAGACTTAGTGATACCCAAGTAATACCGATCCCTTATGACGAAGTAGGACAAAAGGTAGTAGACATATAAAATATTAGAATCCAATACCCAAATAATTTAAATCTGGTTCATTCATAATCTACGCCCTTTGTGTACATTCTTTAAACAATGTTACATCCCCTATTCTTCATTTTGATGTATATCCTTTGACTTCATTATATTTAAGGGAGGATTGTCAATGGCTTCAGTGCATATATGTAAGGGTTCAGTTTTATTAACCTTTAAACGTATTTGGATGATTTGAAGAAAAAGAAAGATGTCGAAGAAGTAGGAGGAATTTAATTCAGAAATAATCCAGCCATAATTCAAAAAGATTTTGTGCGCTAATTTCAATCAAAATGAGGCTGAAAATTTCAATCGCTTGGTTCAATGAGAAGAATGATTCTCCAATAGATAATTGTGAAGATGATAGAAGATTTATCTGGTTTAAAGATGAACTGATTCATTCTGAAAAGGATTTTCGTCATATTTTCATTGTATTTCATAAGATTTCATTATTTTTTATTATAATTTCACTATACTGAAATTCCTTCCTGAAAGTTTTAATAATTTTGAATTTGATAAATTTGAAAGACGAGAAAATATTATAAATGTATTTTGTTTTCCTTACAGTTCAAACTATGAACCGGTCTTAAGAAAGTAAGGGGGGTGTTGGCCCTACTTCTCTGAGTTTATGATTGTTATAGGGTTAACTCAGATATTAATGTTAATTTCGGTTCTTTTTGAGTTTCATACTTTTATTGATTGCGATGGATGGTAGTTTTGTTCTTGAGAAATTGCTTTCATCCTTTTTGAAGATATTTGTTGTAATATAGCCAAACGTTTTAATATAAACAAAACTTCTTTTGTCGAAAAAGCTATTAAAATTAATTTCTCTTCGTTTTTAATTGACATAGTCTTTTTCACTTGTTAAGTAAGCAATATTTTAAATCCTTTGTTTTCATAGGCAGCGCAATATTGCTGCCTAAGTAAAGAATGATGTTAGCACAATGTATTATTTATTTATTTTTGGTTGGTCTTAGACAAGAGCACTTTGTATTGAAGGAGTTGTCGTAGAAGCTTGGAAAACGACTTATTTGATTGGAAATTGCTAGTGCCCTTTCTAATAGTCGAAAGTGATTGGTTTGCAACTAATTCCCCTCTCACGCCCACCATTTCCCCAAACATATGCAGTCAAAATTTCGAGATATCCATTTTGTTCAACGCAGTTGAAAGTTTTGGAAATTATGTCTTTGAGGATGATAACCCCCCAAACCCCCCAGGGCAAGGGTTGTATGTTATGCCCGGGGCTTATAAGGTTCTTACAGAAAGCATTGTCGTAGAAACTTCGAAATTGGCTCATTCGATTGGAAATTAAAAGGGCTAGTGCCCTTTTTAATAGTAGAAAGTGACTGGATGGCAACTAGCCCCCCTCTCACGCCCACCATTTCCCCAAATACATCAAATCAAAATTTGAGATAGCCATTTTTTTCAACTAAGTTGAGAGTTAAGGAAATTAGGTTTTTAAGGATGACAAACCTCCCTCCCTACAACCCTCAGGGTGAGGGTTGTAAGTTATGCCCTTGGGGTATATAAGTTTTTTTTTCAGAAGGCGCTGTTTTAGAAAGTTGAAAAAGGGTTCATTCGATTGGAAATTGAAAGAGCTTATGCTCTTTTTAATAGTCGAAAGTGATTGAAGGGCAACAAACCCCCCTCTCACGCCCATGATTTCCCCGAACACTTCTAATTAAAATCTGTGGATAACCATTTTGTTCACCGTAGTTTAAAGTTCTGGAAATTAGGTCTTTGAGGATGACACCCCCACAACCCTCAGAGCAAGGGTTTTAAGTTATGCCCTGGGGGCATAAAAGGTTTTTATAGAAAGTTTTGTTGTAGAAACTTCAGAAAGGGCTCATTCGACTGGAAATTGGAAGGGCTAGTGCCCTTTTTAATAGTCGAAAGTGATTGGAGGGCAAAACGCCCACTATTTACCACATTCAATCAAAATTTCGAGATATCCATTTTGTTCAACGTAATTCGAAGGTCCAGGAATTATGTCTGAGGATAACAAACCCCCCCACAGCCCCCAGGGCAAGGGTTGTAAGTTATGCCCTGGGGGCATATAAGGTTTTTATAGAAAGTGTTGTCGTAGAAACTTCAAAAAGGGCTAATTCGATTGGGAATTGGAAGGGCTAGTGCCCTTTTTAATAGTCGAAAGTGATTGGAGGACAACTAATCCTCTCTCACGCCCACCATTTTCTACATTCAATAAAAATTTTGAGATAGCCATTTTGTTCAACGTAGTTTGAAGGTCCAGAAATTATGACTGAGAATAAAAAAAAACATACAGCCCCCATGGCAAAGGTTGTAAGTTATCCCCTGGGGGCATATAAGGTTTTTATAGGAGGCGTTGTCGTAAAAACTTCAAAAAGGGCTCATTTAATTTGGAATTGAGAGGGCTAGTGCCCTTATTAGTAGTCACAAGCAATTGGAGGGCGAATACATCCCCCCACACACAAAATTTCCGTTTATATTCCAAGAGAGTAATGAAATGTTAGAAATTTCATTATTCATCATGTTAATGAGTTGCCTTTTGCTGGTTTTCTGGATACTTCACGCTATAGCAGGTATGACCTGCTTTCGTGCAGGAAACGCAAAACATAGCACGAGCACACTTTTCTGTATCGTTCTTTTTGAAGACGTGGTCAGATGCACCACATCTGGAGCAGAGAGGGCTATTGATGTACTCAGCAGCTAGGTGACCTTGGTTGTGGCACGAGTAGCAACGACGAGGTAAGAAATGGAATTCTTCAGTGGGCAGTTTTTCGTAATAGATCTTCACAGAGTCCTTAAGAAATTTATCCCAATCCAATCGACAGCTGAAAAACACCTTGAACGTAAGGGAACTGTCAAGATGTTCAGACTTCTTAGCTCTGGGGATCAGTATAGTTAGCTCATCCGCTGATACGTCAGAGGGGACTCGTTTTACACCACCAATATAGTTAAGGCTCCTTAGGGCAGCAGAAATCTGCGGCTGGTTTGTCTTAATTGACTCAACAATGGTTTCAGCTGTGTCTTTCGAACGAACCACTAGTTTCCAGTCCGATTTGACTTTCCGTAATTCAAATATGTCACTAGTATCCACAAGATTTTTCAGGACGATTGTATAGGAGAGCTCACCAGGCTGATTTGAAGCGCTTGGCGATTCGATGGGTTTGTTGGCATTAATAGCAAAATGGTTCTCGATAACTTGAGACAATTCATTCACAGTTACTGCAGCTATGCTGCAGCAACCTGCAGCGGTTGCTAATAGCTACGGTTGTTGCAGTAGCTTCACTAGTAGCTGGGACTGAGCAGGAAGAATCAATAAGAAAGGTCGGCAATTTGGTCTTCTTGACGTGAGCTTGGTGAATCCATCTGCAAACGTCCATAAAATTCTCTTCATCTTCTGCGTGAATTTTACTGCGTGTTGTAAACTGTATTATTTGTTGGAACGATTCAGAATTTCTTCTGGTGTGAAAAAGCCGACGCCCGTATCAACTATTCCCTCCAGTTTCACCTCTTTCCATACTGCGGCTCACGAAGTTCAATACAGCATTAAAGAATAATTTGTCCTCCATTTTCGTCGACATCCTGAAAACAATGCGGTACTGTCGACGCACCTTAAGAAATCGTTGAAATTTGCTTATAAGATTTTCCTAACAAAATCTTCTATTGGCAACCTCCAATCGGCAAAACTGAGCTAAAATAATTATTCCCGGGGGAAATCACAGCGGTCAAAATAAACAAAACATAGATAAGCCGATTATAAAAAATCTTCAAATAGGTGTCTACTGGGAAATTACTCACAATGTATTTTATCCAAAAAAGAGTTCTTTACACCACACGCCCTAGATCAAGACTGCTTGCCACCATTTTTCTAAGGGAACTCTAAGGGCTGGAAAAACTGCTGGAAAAAGGGCTTTCATTGAGTCAGGGTTGATAGTGGTTGAAGTGGAAAGATAGTTTGGCTCTATTAAAACAACATGACGGTTCTGAAACACACAGTCATTGTATATCAGCATGGACGGGATTTAAGACAAATAGTACTGATACCTCGAGATCTATAGCAAATTGCTTAATTCAATCCGGATCTCAAGAGGTTCAGGAAAATAGAGATCATGTGAAGTACATTTTACGCGCTATTCGCTTTCTTGGCCACCAGGGTCTTACTTTGAGGGGTTACGATGAATCAGAAACATCTGCAAACTGGGGTAACTTGGTTGAATTGATGAAGAAAATGTCTAAAGGCAACGAAAATCTGAAGGCCCAGTTACAACGCCAATATGGTCACTATTGCAGTCATCAGTACTAAAATGACGCAGTTAAACTGATAGGAAATTCTTTACGCCAAGACATTATTTCAGAAGTAAAATCAGTTAATTACTTTGCTATTCCTGTCGACAAGACAAAAGATGTTTCTAGAAAAGAATAATTAGCGATCCTACTCAGGTACATATCAAACGGAAAAGTAGTGGAGCAACCAATCGGCTGCAATCACATGAACAAATTAGACGCCGAGAGCTTATCCACCTCGATTTGTGAAACCATAGAAAAGTATGGTGTACATTTGATGCGGTGTATTGCCCAATATTATGACGGCGCATCCGTAATGAGTGGGGAATTTAACAGAGTTCAAGCAAAGTTTAGGGAGAAGGTACCTCATGCAGTTTATGTACACTGTCACGCCCACAAAATAAACTTGGTTTTGACAGACTGCCTAAAAAATATTAGCAAACTTTCAGAATTTATCTCTGTGGTGCAAAGACTTTACGCATTTATATCATACAGCAATACTCGACACGAGCTATCTATGGAATCCCAGTGTATTAGCGGGCAAAAAGTCTTGGAGCTTGAGAGGACTCTCCAGACTCGCTGGTTTTACGCAGTCCGCTCTATCTCGAAGGTGAAGGCAAGATTTGATTGTATTGTTGCTGTGCTTCCCACAGTCTCTGTTAGTTCCAACGGCGAGGCAGCGTGTGAGTCAAAAGGACTACTGGACAAAATCAACTCTGCCTCTTTTGTCTCAATTTTGCAGATAATGGAAAAAGTATTAGTCATTGGAAATTGTTTATGAGAACAACTACAATTCGAATTGTTTTATTTATAAGGCCTTTGCACTGATTTCTGGAACATAAGAGACACTCCAAAAGCTAAGAAATGATAAAAATGGAGCAACTTAAGCGAAAATATATCCAAATTCTTGGCTTTACACGATATCCAGGAATAGAAATCTCCACAATCTAAAACCAGCGCTCGAAGCAAGAGAAGCCATTTCCATTCGTCTCAAAGATTTTTTTTCAAACTCAACAACAGGTAAACATAATACCAGTCAGCCAGCTCAATCAGACTCCGGTAAACTTCTGTACTTTGAGGTAATACACCGTTTTTGCGAGTGAGATTGACCAACGTTTCATGCAAAATATGCCTCTGCTCGACGCTTTATCTGCCTTTGACCCCTCAAGTTCCGATTTTCTCGAACTTTCAAAAGTGGAAAGGTTTATGCGTCATTATCAAGGGATTCTCGATAATCATGACCATGCCATAGAATCTCAGCTTTCTCTTGCAAAGCTGCATCTGTCGAAAAGTGATATTTCAAAGATGGAGCTTCTTTGAGCTATCAAATCTTATCCGACCTCCCAGTTGCTTATTCTGCAGTGCTAAAACTGATGAAGCTAGTTGCTACTTTGCCTGTGACCACTGCCAGCAATGAACGATTCTTCTCGGCATTAGGGCGTGTGAAGGACTATCTGTGATTGACGATGGGAAACGACAGACTCAGTGATCTAATGATAATGGCCACTGAAAAGCAGGAGGTAAAGAAACTGGATTTGGATAGATTAGTCGACAATTTTGCCAAGCAGCGAAGTCACCGTTACCCCCTGTTTTAGGTATGTTTGCTCAATGTTGCTCAACCTCTCCTCTTGCTCAACTTCTGAAATGAGAAAAAAAAGAGAAAAAAAAGAAAAGAAAAAAAAGGGAAACAAGAGGGAAAATTAAACAAGCAAACTTGCCCACTCGTGCTTTAGAATTGCTGGTTTTGTTTTTTGCCGGCTAATAAGTGTCTCAACAGCTAGATTTGGGTCCGCTAGGTTGTAGCGCCAAACCAGAAAACTATTTTTTGTCCAAGGTGGCAATTTTAGTAGGTACTTGGCAAAATGGAAAAATAAAGAGCGGAGTTAAGACTTTTCACGGTTTGCCAATAATTTCAAGAAAAGGGTCACATATAATATATGTGGCAGAGCGGTAGCGTTGTAAATACTTGCCAGTAGTGGACGGTTAAATCTCAGAGTGGATTTAACGATCAAAGCATAGGAGCTGGAAATTCGCCGTTCAAGATGTGAGATCAGGAGGGAGCGGGTATGCTGTAATGAGGTACCTATTGGCAGCCCCAGATATACTATTTTATCAACTGGTTTTACTCAGCAGTCACCTAGTGTGATATTAGTAGGAGGGTCATTCTTCCAATTTTAAAGCAAGACTTCCGACTTTTGGGAGTTAAATCTTAGACCGACTTTCTCTTAATTGGACTGCAGACATGAGAATATTTCTGAAAGGCGATTAAGCGTCTGGATGAGATTCAGCGTGTCATCAGCATAGCATACTAGGGAGATATCAATGGAACTGAGAATGCATGATGAAGGATAGCTGTCTTGAGGCTCAATAATGTAGTTGTTGGAGAAATTAGGGGATAAAACTGCCCCCTGACGGGCACCTTTGCGGACTGGAATCAAAGCTGACCGTGGGGCTGGCGGAAGGCCTTTATCGGGAGGGAGCTTGAGTTACACGTGAAGGCGAGAGTAAAGATCACGGAAAGCCTAGATGATATTTGAGTTCACTCCTCTTTTAGCTGAATTTAGCAACATAAGCGCATGAATCAATGAATCATATAATCTCTGCAGGTCTAAGCCCCCGATCACTAGGCTTTCTTCTGCTTTGTGTGCATCCAGGAGTGCATATGCAATGACATGGAGTGCTTCAGCACAACCAATACCGCGTTGGAAACTGAATTGTCTTGGTGGAATACAGCACAGTTTTTCAAACTCATCTACGAAGAAAAGTTCAAATCACTTGCAAAGAGAAGCAGCAATCCGGATTGGACAGAAAAAGGACCATTGCATGGTAATTTTTCCTTTTTTAGGAACTGGCGTAAGATCTCCAACTGAGAAAGTGGTTGGGACAATACCCTGAATGAGGATAATCTGCATCAGGAGAGTTACATGACTAATGAGAGCGGGCCCATCACTTTTTAGATGGAGTGCACTGATCCCGTCAATTGCGAAAGACTGTTTAGGTTTTAGGTGAGAGATGGCCTTGCATACAGCTCCCTCTGTTACAACTTAATCACCCTAAGGACAACTATCTAAGAAGTCGTTCATCTCAGCTTCTTATCTTTCGTTGAGGGCTGGGCCAGGAGGCAAAAATTCTGACCCATAGTACGCGTACCATTCAGAATCAGGGATAGCAGATGCGGACAAAGACTCATCGCTTTTAGAGATCAGAAAACGCCAAAGGAGAGAAGGATTAATTTTGGCCCGTGTAGATTCGATATCAATCATCTTTTTGTGTGAGCTTTCAGCTCACAGATTTTTCTTTTTGTGTGCAGGCGGATTGAATTGGCTACCCCCGAACGGGGTCTTCCACAAGAAACCCAAATTTGAAACCAAAATTTAGACTTAGAATGGGTATCCACAAACTCTGGATTTTCAGACCAGCCAGGAAGGGTAGGATGACGGGGTCTACTTAGAGGGACGGCAACTTTTTTCAGCACAGCGAAGGGCATGGCCAATTTCTTCGCAATAAGTATCGACTGATAGTTTTGTTTCCTCCTTAAAAGAGCAGTTTATCTAGAGAGAAGAATGAAAGGGACACGGATCTTACTAAGGACTCTGGCGGCTTCTTCTTGAAATAAAACAGGCTTAATTTTACGTCAATCACGGCGAGACCTAGGAGGTGTTTTCGAAATTGTTTGTGTTTGTGTATCTGAGCTGTGGCAAGGAATCTCGGCTTAGAACTGTATTGGTAAGTGATCAGGTAGCTGAAAATCAAGCACAACCTTGACAGGCTAAATCCTGAGATTTGCAGACGCAACGACGTGATCGAGATCTGATTTAGACATTGAGGCGCGTACGTGTGTAAAATTTAAATCTTTGCTTTTGAGATCAAACTGGTGTCCAAAAATACTAAGCAACAACGTAGAACGTAAAGACCTAGCATGTCTCGTTGAAATACAAGTTATTTCTGAGCGCAAGCTAGACGAGTGGAAAAACTCCAAAAGGAGCTTAGTTAATAGTATTAGTTTTAGTAATCCAAAAGATAGGTACCCACTAACAAGACCCCAATTTTCGGAAAAATTTAAATTAGATCATATCCAAGATGCGGAATTAAGAGAAAAATTATGCGAATTGCTCTGGAACTTTAGAGATATATTTTCTATGTGTGAAGAGGACATTGGATTGATACTGTTCTACGAACAATCTATCCAAACTACAGGGTTGCCTGTAGCTAAACAACCCTTTCGTATCTCTCATCCCTACAAAAATTGGTTAAAAAATAAAATTCACGAATTAGAGAGAAACAATATTATACGCTCAGGTATAAGCCCGAACTCAGCCCCTGTTATACTAGTGCCAAAAAAGAACAAGGACCTTAGGCTTGTAGTAGACTAGAGCCCTAAAAAAGCAAGTAGTTAGCGAAAAGTTTCCCCTGCTCCGAATCGATGAAATCCTAGACTCTACCTCAATCAAAAATAAATTTTTTACATCTCTCGACCTGACACAAGGTTATCATCAAGTCAAGATAGCAGATAAAGACGTTTATAAAACGGCATTTTCTACAACTGAATGTGGTTCTTATGAGTATTTAAGAGTACCCTTGCGACTTAAAAGTAGTTCAAGTGCACTATATAGACCATTATTACATTTATTACGAGCCGTAGAGAACATTATTCCTTTTGTGGATGATGTAATTTGTGTAGGAGAAAATCCAGAGGATCATTTAGCTACATTAGCCAAAGTTTTTGAAAAATTCAGGGAAGGTAAACTGAAATGTAGACCCGAAAAAGTAAATTTAATTCAACCTAAAATAAAATTTTTGGGAATGATAGTGACCCAAGGTCAAATATCACCAGACCCTGACAAAATAAAATGCGTAGAAAACCTCAAACCCCCAAAAACTATAAAACAATTGCGAGCAATTCTTGGTTTGACTAGTTATTTCAGAAAATACATACGTAATAACGCCTAAATTGCCAAACCGCTATCGGATTTAACTAAAGGGACTCCCCAAAATATTACCTGGTCACAGGAAGCTCAAACTTCCTGAGACACTCTCAAGAAGGCACTTGCCTCTGAACCAGTATTTTCGCTACCTGATTTCCAGTACGGACAATTTGTGGTCACCACTGATTCCTCAGCTCTGGGTATCGGTGCAATCCTTTCCCAATTAATCCCTGTAGAAGACTACCCCGATCCCCTACAGAAACCCTCTCAGTATATAGAGAGAGTCATATGCTATTCAAGTAGAACTTTATCAAAAGGCGAAAGCAGTTATTCTGCAACCCAATTAGAGCTACTATCTATAATTTACCACTTAAAAAAATTTAGACATTATTTAGTGGGTCGAAAATTTAAGTTGCGTTCGGACCATAAGAGCTTACAGTACCTAAGCACATTCAAAAATTCAACGGGAATTTTAGCTAGATGGATAATGAAAATCCAAGATCTGGATTACGAATTTGAACATTTGACCAGTAAACAAAATGCCCCCTGTGTTTACTTGAGTAGATACCCTGAGAATAACTCCTCAGATAATTAAAAAAAAAGAAATAAATGCCATTAATTCCAGTAAACGAAAACACAAGAACAATAAACATAAAACTCAAATAGAAGATAACCAGATTAATTATTGCTCCTTATCGCTGGCAAACATTAAAAGAAACCAAATTAAGGATAAAATGTGTTCCACTCTTATTAATTACTTCGTCAATTTTGATGACCTGCACAAAAAGTTCAAAGCCCTGAAAAGGGAAATAGATATTTTTATTATCATTTAGACAAAGAGATCCTTTTGAGGATAGTAACAGGTGATACAAATAGAAATCAAACTTTAATAATCCCAATATTACCCCAAAACTTAAGAATACCTGCCTTTGAATATTTTCATTTGGATACAGGCAGATACTTGGGAATCACGAAAATCTATCATAGATTAAAGAATATTTCTTTGTTCCTTCAGCATTAACCAAACTCAAAGACTTCATAAACAATTGCGAATCATGTAATTTGAGAAAGAATCCCCAAACCTATCCCCACCCCCTCAATGGGAAGAGTCCTGGTAGCAAGGTTTCCTTTCGATATTGTTTTATTTGATTAATATGGAATCAGTCGAGGCTTACCTATTTCCAACAGAGGCCATACTTGCATTCTTTCAGTAATAGATCACTTTTCCGGGTTCACTTTTGCTAAAACATTGAAAAATCAGGGCACGTACGCTACGAGTAAAGCACTAGCAAAAATATTTTTAAAATTTGGCGTTCCTAACAAGGTTATAAGCGATAATGGAAGTAATTTTGTTTCTAAGGTAACAAAAGATTTAATGAGTTTTCTTAACGTAGAGAAATTGGTAACATCCCCCTATCATCCGCAAGCTAACGGGAAAATCGAAAACAGGCATAAAATATTTTCAAATATCTTAAGCATTTATACAAAAGACAACAGAAGCAAATGAGATCAAGTCCTACCTTATTTAACTAATGTAATCAACAATGTCTATTCAGAAACTACTAGGGAAAGTCCTTTTTATTTATTATTCGGCCGTGATTTCAAAATACCGTATAAGGAAGCTACAGAATCCAGACAGTATTACAATAATACAGAGGATTATAAACAAGAGTTTATAAATAGGATGAGGAAAACCTACAAGATAGTTAGACAAGAGTTAAAAAAATGTATAATAAACTAAGAGTTGAGAAATGAACCCAAAGTCAAAGGGAACATAAATTTTAAGATAGGAGATTATGTCTACCTAAAAAATGAGGAAAAGGTGGAAGGCAAAAAACTTTCCAATAAATATTCGGAACCTTACAGAATAATCAAAAAATACGACTATGATTTTCTTTTAAAATGACAAACCCCGAAAACGGAAAAACATATAAGGCAAATGTTAGTCGTATAAAAAGGGCCAAATTTCTAGAAAGACTGGTACTGAGACCCTCATCTACCGATTCGTTAGACGCGGAAAATGAGTCTCCCAAATCAAGATTGGGCGAATTAAAACCTTTCAATTTCAAACAAGATTATTTCGAAAATGATAGTGATGATGAAAATTTCGAAGTATTCTTAGCTATGAAAAATCTAGTTGTTCCCAAAAGAAAATCTTTAATACCAGTAGAAATAAAAACACCTAAAAGTCCATAAAGTTCATCGTCAAAAAGCTCAGAAGAATTAGACTATACGCCATCCCCAAAAACCCAATTTTTTCCTGATAGAATTTCTACTTCTTGTCACCCCAAAAGTTTTCCGGATGATATGGTATCACCCGCAACCCCGATAGAGAGACCCCTATCATTACAGGACGAATTAAATAGAGCTATTGAAACCCCTGGTGTAAAAATAAAGAAAACTCCACCCAAGGAAACAAACAAGAAAAATTTGAGAGAAACTATAGACATAATCAATTATCCCATAAAAACAAGGCAAAGTACCCTGCCTTGGACACAGGAATCCCCTGAAGATGAAAATCTAGGACAATATCATCACATAACGGCATCCAAAGTTAAGCCCAAGGAACCATCCTCCTGGAGACAGACCATGTTAGAAAAAATACCCCAACCCCCTGAGAATATGGTGTTTAAAAAATGGAGACACTCTCCAAAACATTGGACTCCTCCCAGAGTTCTCAAGAATCTTTTAACTCCCCCGAAACAAGAATTCAGCACGAGGAAATGGAAAATAAACCTTCTATTTCCAGAGGAGACGAAATATATGAAGCAAAAGCAGTTGATACTCCAAAATCGCAAAGGACCACCCCGGAAAGCAATAATGATGAATCTTCAGAGACCAGTTCTACTGAATCAGACGAAGAACCAGTTCCAGACGAGCCCCAAGACGCACAAAAACAAAAACCAAATTCGGCTGCGGCCTATGCGAAGGAGGCTAAATTAAAAGGTCAAAAATTCTTATTGAAATAGTACAAGAAGTTTGACGTAATCTCTATGGGAAAGTCTAAAAAAAATAAAACGCCCGAAAGCGAACAGGAAGTTACCACAAAACCTGGCAGAGTGGTTAAGAAACCAGATAAGTGGAAATACGTCTAGGAGAATTATTAACAGTACTAAAAGGATTAAAAAATAACAATACCCCAGCTGCTGATACTGTGGTTAATGAGTTTCTCAAATATGGTGGCTATGAGGTTAGAAAGAAGGTTCTGGAGATTATGAATATGATTTTTGAAAAAGGGAAAGTACTTAGCAATATTTGGAAAACCCTAATTAAACCCTGTATAAGAAAGGTGATAAGAATGAGTGTGTCAATTATAAAAGCATTAGCCTAATCTAGCTTAAGTAGAGGAGGTGACACCAAATTTTGACTCTTAGGTTAGTAATTGAGAAGTGCCTGAGTCATCAAACACCTTTAGTCCTTGGTTTTTTAGATGATGAGCAAGCGTACGACTCAGCTGATAGAAGAGCTTTAGCGAAGGTCCCATTCTTGTATGGTATACAAGACAAACATATTAAAGTGATTAGTGCTATGTACGAAACTAAAACTGCCGCAGTTGTGGTTGGCAGGATTTTGTTCTATCCCCATTTATAAGGATCACTTTGATGAACTATATGCTAAGGAAAGGCAATAGGAGAAAACGGAAACAAATGGAGAAGAAAACTATAGTAACTTCCATAATTTTGGTATATTTACCCATTTTGGGTTTCATCTTTATCAGTTAAAGCATCCAAGTGTATGCTTGGATAAGTTGATAAAACATAAAAAAAACTATGTTAACTGAGGTAGGTGTTATGTTAAATAAAGGAGGTATGAATACACATGAAAACTAAGTAAAGCATGAAGAAATTTTTATGACTGTCTGGATGATACAGGTAGATCGCATAGCAGTAAAATATTGTATTGGTTTGTCTTCTTCTTCTTTTTCCTATTTGGATTAATATGTGACGCTTTTGCATAATCTCTCCGATGTATTAAATGTCTGGGTACTGCAGTGGGTTGCTACATCGTCTTGATACATGTGACCCGTATTACCAATTTTAAGGTCAAATCCGCGTCGCCGCTACAGGATGCATCAATATAATAGAAATTGAAAGGGGCTAGTCCCCAATTAAAGACCGGAAAGGGCCAGGACTAATCTAAAATCATTAAAAATAGCACGGAATAAAGACGTTAAAGTCTTTTTAGGGCTTCCTCGAAGATATCGTACCTCCGATCTACACGCAACTACTGGATTAACTGAAATTGCAAAACTAGTTTTGCTTGCTAACCCAAGACTTGCACACGCTTGCTGTCACAGACTTTTACCCGATAAACTCTCATGCTTTTTCACTCCTTGCTCCTCTGTTAATTCTGTTTCTATGATTTGTTTATATAGTGTTTGCTCCATTTCGTTTTCATATAACCGTCTTTATTTTCACTTTTTCTTTTCTAATTACTTGCTCTCTCTCTGTGTTTGTTTGCTTTTTTATTTTTTTTTTCTTCTTTGTTTTATTTTTCAGCTCACACAAGTTATGCTTCAGAGTCAAAGCTAATTAACTGATTATGGTTTTTTAATAAATTGAAATAAATCGAAATCAAAAACATGATTACAATTAGTGATAAATAGAGAAAGAAAAAGGGGCAGAACATTTTGAAAACGTGTAAACTCTTGTAAATCTAATGTAAATGCTAAAAAAATGAAGGAAAAAAACCTTGTGACTCATTCGAAGTAAAAAAAAAATTTATTTTGTGAGGAAGAATTAGAGTTGGCAAAACATGGATTAAATATAATAAAACCCCAGGTGCTGTTAATGTGGTAAATGAGTTTTCGAATAGGATTCATGGAAAAGAGGAAGTTCCTAGAAATTTTATAAAACTCAAGTTGACCTATATATAAGGAAGGTAATCATAGTGAGAATTGTAATTTCTTGGGGACTAATTTTATTTCTTTAGGAATCAACTGACTTATCATAATGATGTATTTGGGACTTAGAGAGGTTGTAGATGCAGTGTTAAGAGACGAACAGTGTGGATGTGGGTGAGGGAGAGGTTGTGTCAATTAAATTTTATTCTTAGATTATTAAGTGAGAAGCCCTTGAGCCAAAAAACAGATCACATATGACGTCTCAATGTAACAATCCAGCATTCTGTATTTTTTCAATCAGTAAAAGTTTTTTAGTTCGCTGTTAAGAGCTACGGCTCTGTCTAAAGACTTGATTGTGTAAAGGGAAGGTCCTATCCGTGCATGGGGTACTAGATAAATATACTTGAAGTGTTTTGTTCAACATGACTGATTTTTTCTCCCATTGGCAGGATTATTAGTATAGATGGCGGATGCTGCGTAAACGAAAGAAACAAATTATGATTTTATTGAACACTTCCCCCTTGAAATAGTTAACTACATCATAAAAGTTGGAACAGTGCACTTTGCACAGCAAAACTAATCTTGCAGAACGAAGAGTAACTTAACAACACTACAAAATAGCCTTCAACTGCTTGATTTTAGCCTCATCTGCGACAGTTTGATTAACATAGATTTTATACTTTTCAGTTGCAGATAGTCTCACCGTATTATGAAAGAAGTGTAAATTAAAAAAGAATAAGACGAGCGGGTACAAAAGACTCAGCGATACACAATATAACACCAATTCCGTATGTCACAGTAAGGACAAAAGGCATTAAACATAGATCGAGACAATATATTTCTATAATTTCTTGGATAACGGTTGAGGAATATAGGTTGTCTTTCATATAAACTCTCGGTATTTAATAAAAGTAACAAAGACATAAAGTATTAAATGTTTAATATTGGATTTATATTAAGTACTGGAGAGAGGCTACCAATTTTGGTGTGAAAAGTGTTCGCATCGAATCAACCTTAATCTAGGAATTTTTTTTTCTTCAGAAAAACATTAGTAGTGGTTAGATTTTCCTGTATTTGTAAGTTTAATATTATTCTCATGGAAAAACTTAAAATTAAACGAATAAATTAATTTAGCCAAATTTAAGAATAGAAAAAAAGAATCTTTTTATGCGAGCTTTATTCTGGAAAATTAATCTTACTTATTATATGATTAATGAAATTTGCGTGTGTCTTTGGTCCGAACTTAGCATACCATGTACTAGCCACATGACCCCCCCCCTAACTAAAAAAAATTACTATTCCTTATATAATTCAAGCTATGATTGACAGTAGAGTGACAGTAGGACCAGTAGAAAATATTGAGGAAGTATAGTGACCATATTGTCAATAGTGACCATATTGGCGTTGTAACTGGGCCTTCAGATTTTCGTTGCCTTTAGACATTTTCTTCATCAATTCAACCAAGTTACCCCGGTTTGCAGATGTTTCTGATTCGTCATGACCCCTCAAAGCAAGATCCTGGTGGCCAAGAAAGCGAATAGCGCGTAAAATGTACTTCACATGATCTCTATTTTCCTGAACCTCTTGAGACCCGGAATGAATTAAGCAATTTGCTATAGATCTCGAGGTATCAGTACTATTTGTCTTAAATCCCGTCCATGCTGACATACAATGACTGTGTCTTTCAGAACCATCATGTTGTTTTAATAGAGCCAAACTATCTTTCCACTTCAACCACTATCAACCCTGACTCAATGAAAGCCCTTTTTCCAGCAGTTTTTCCAGCCCTTAGAGTTCCCTTAGAAAAATGGTGGCAAGCAGTCTTGATCTAGGGCGTGTGGTGTAAATAACTCTTTTTTGGATAAAACCCTGTTTTACATTGTGAGTAATTTCCCAGTAGACACCTTTTTGAAGTTTTTTTTATAATCGGCTTATCTATGCCGAAAACACTTTTACGAGAAAATATACAACTTCGCTGACTACCGGGGAAGGTGGACTGGCCCATAAAAAAAATTGGGAGGCTGTGCCACCCTGTCGAAAAAAAGAAATGCCTGATAGTCAAAATGATGATAATCTGGTAAAAATTGATTTCTCGGAGTCTTTTTCTAAAAATTGCCATAATAAAGAGGAGAAAGTAACCTATAAAAGAATGAATTGGGCTATAGCACATAATCAAGGAAATATTGACGAGTTTGTGAAATCACATAAAATAAATTGACCAAATTTATTAAATTAAACGTTAATACCGTTAATAAATTAAACGGAAAATTGACCAAAATGGTAGTTGACTCAGGGAGTGAGCAAACTTTTGTGCGAATGGACCTTATTAAAACGACGGAAATAGACCATAAAAATAATATTACAACAGTGTGTTATTATGGAGATAAGCACCAATGCCCGTCTGCTTGGGTTAGAATAGAAATTGCAAGGAACAATGGTACAATCCAGAGAAAAACGATAAAGGTAGGCTTAGTACCTACTCTTGCAGTGGATGTTTTAGTAGGAGGAGACTTTGGAGATATCAGAAATCGGAAATCCAAATTTCCAGAAAATGGAAAACTTGAGAACACTTTAAAAGAATATGAGACTTTAACAAGTACAAGCCAAAATGAGGCGCTGATTGTACCAGAGATTAAGGAGACGAAATACATTGTACTTGCTTTTCCTCGGAAAGTTTGAGAAATTTTAGTATAATATGAAAAACCAAATGTCGGAGTTAAATTCCCATTTGATAACGAACTATTTGTTTCTGAATAAAGAAGTAAGAATAAAGAAGACTAAAAGAGAGAAAAGAAATATTAAACGGAGCTACAATGAAGTTATGCAGTCAAAGATGGTGGACACTGGAGTCCAAATCAGATATAACGGTGATGTATTATTTTGCACGAATGACAGAATTGAGAAAAGTAGAGATGAAAAGAGGAATGCAAAGAAGAGACAAAATTTGGAGATTCAGCCTGCAGTGGCGAAAAATAAAAAAATGTTGGATGGGCTGTGCCTTGAAAACATAAATAATAGGGAGAAAAATAAAATGTTGGATGGGCTGTGCCTTGAAAACATAAATAATAAGGGGGAAAAAGAGGTCAAAGACCCATAGGGAATAAAACAAGATGGTTACAAAATAGAGATGAATGACCTACAACGGGGCGGGGAGTAGGTGGGAGATATGGAATGTCGAGTTGGATTGGAAAAATTCGGGAAGGAATCTGATATTGGTCTGATCAACTCAAAAGAGGGTTTGTTCTTTTATGAGGGGGAGGAATCTCCTGGGGAAGATCCCCTGCGGGAAGTCGCGAAAGATAGACCTTTTTCTTCAATGCACAACTGGCAACTGGCAACTGGCAACTGACAAGTTGTGATCCCTTTACCGAGATTTTGCCTTTCTGATCTAGAGTCCTTGGGGGATACTCTCTCCCAGTCACTTCATACTTCACCCAAACCTTTTTCCAGTAACCCTATTCATAGCTGTTATTCTTCATGGGAATCGACAATTATTTCCGGAAAACAATATTCAGTATCTAAGTTCCATCTTCAATTAGCATCAACGCATTTTCTGCATTTGATTATCCCAGGGGAGGGAACCCAGAAAAAAAGTGATTCATGGTTCACTCAAAATGTTACTTCATTCCCAGTACCCTCATCGTTTTCACAGGCCTTTGCATTTTCGGCCTTAGATTATTTGAAATTATGCCAAGGGGCAATTTACTTTTTTATTGAGATGTGGGGTTGTTTCCACAGATGGAAATTAAGAGGCTAGTGCAGCCAATTTTTCATGATGGCTGGCATCATCACATGCCACAGAAACTGATTCTCTGCTCCTCTCAAATGTAAATTCGTGAGAGCGAAAAAAAATTTTGTCTTTGATTGTGCTGCGCACAATCATTGTCTACGAATCTCAGGGACTTCAACTTTCAAAACCTAATGTGGATGCTATATGATTTAGATCATGGTGGTCCTACAGTAGAGATGTGTCGAGGACGACCGATCCAGAGCCAAGCGGTGGAAGTAGTAGCACAGACACTGGTGGAAGAGAGAAGGCAAAAGAATTTTGTAAAGTTGAAGTTATGTGTTTATGTTTGTAAGGGTGGACAAACGTAGCGCGTGGGTGGTCATTTATCTTACGGGGGGAAGTGTTTGGGTTCCACTCCTGTTTCTTTTACTTTCAGATAATGACCTGTTTTCGTTTTCTTAATTACATTTTCTTATAGTATAATTTTAAAAGCTAGGTTAAATTCTTATTGCTAAGTTAGAGGCGTCGCAATAAGTAAGCTCCCTAATAACTAGCCCCCCCCCACGCCCATCATTCCCTCAAACACATCCAATCAAAATTTTGAGAGTGCCATTTTGTTCAGCGTAGTTGATTTCCACATAGAAAATATGTTTTTGAGGAGGACACTCCCCCACAACCCTCAGGGCAAGGGTTTTAAGTTATGCCCTAGGGGCATACAAGGTTTTTATAGAAGGCGTTGTCATAGAAACTTCAAAACAGGCCCATTCGATTGGAAATTCAAAGGGCTAGTACCCTGAAATAGTCGAAAGTGATTGGACGGCAACTAGCCTCCCCCCCCAGGCCCATCATTCTCCCAAACACATCCAATCAAAATTTTGAGATAGCCATTTTATTCAGCGTAGTTGATTTCCAGATAGAAAATATGTTTTTGAGGAGGACCACAGTCATTTTCTTATTTCTAGTTTCTTGGTTGTGTGTGCTTTACGAATAACAATTAGAAGAGTACAGGATGCCTTCACATTACATTTTTAAATTCTAACTAATTAGTTACCTAATTAAGCGAGAGCAAATGGGGATCTCTCTAATTGGTTCTCTGTATTGAGCTCCTCTCTAATCATAGGCAGCGCGCTAGCGCTGCCTAAGTAAAGATCAATGTGGGCACAATTTTTTTTTTCTTTTTTTCTCCATACCCGGGCACTTCGTATCGAAGGAGTTGTCGTAGCAACTTCGAAAACGGCTCATTCGATTGGAAATTGAAGTGGCTAGCGCCCTTTTTAATATTCGAAAGTGATTGGAGGGCAACTAGCCCCCCCCGTCCCACACCCATCATTCCCTCAAACACATCCAAGTAAAATTTTGAGATAGACATTTTGTTCAGCGTAGTTGATTTCCAAATAGAACATATGTTTTTGAGGAGGACACCCTTCCCCCACAGCCATCAGGGCAAGGGTTGTAAGATATTTAATGTGGGAATATTAAGTTAATATAGTAGTCTTTTTCGTATTAACTTCAAAAAAGGCTCTTTCGTTTTCACAGTCATGTTGCTAGTGCCATGTTTAATATTCGACATTGATTGGAGGGTACCTAGCCCCCCTCCCCCACGCCCAGCATTTCCTCAAACACATCCAATCAAAATTTTGTGATAATCATTTTGTTCAGTGTAGTTGATTTCCAGATAGAAAATATGTTTTTGTGGAGGAAACTGCCCCACAACTCTCAGGGGACGGGTTTTAAGTTATGCCCTGGGTGCATATAAGGTTTTTATAGTAGGCGTTGTCGTAGAAACTTCAAAAAAGTCTCATTCGATTGGAAATTCAAAGGGCTAGTACCCTTAAATAGTTTAAAGTGATTGGAGGGCAACTAGCCCCCCCCAACGCCCATAATTCCCCCAAACGCATCCAATCAAAATTTTGAGATAGCCATTTTTTTTTAGCGTAGTTTATTTCCAGAGAGGACATATGTTTTTGAGGAAGACAATCCCCCACAGCCCTCAGGGCTGGGGTTTTAAGTTATGCCCTGGGGGCATATAAGGTTTTTATAGAAGGCGTTGACGTAGAAAGTTCAAAAAAGTTTTTTGCGAATGGTATCAAGTTTTCCCTTTCAGGTCAACTAGAGGAGGTATGAAACTAAATTAAACACTACTATTTGTGTCCAGATTTTTAAAAGGGTGTATGTTGTTAAAAATTACTGAAAATTTTTCTCCAGCATACAAATAGCATATAAAGTCTTAAAAAACGAAAAGATTTAAAGTATTATTTTGTTTTTCCCTGAAAAGACTATGCCAATATAAAACGAACAGAAATTAATTAAAAAAACTTTTTCCACAAAAAAAGTTTTTCAAAGAAAAGTAAAGAATTACATTACACAAAAAATGAACAAAAATAAACTCAAATAATCTACCAAGCGTGAAACTACCACAAATAAGCCTTGATAAATAAACGAAACCCAAAACGAGCAAAAATTAAAATAAATAACCGAGTCAAACTGAAAACGAGCAGAAATTAACATAAGTTGGGTTCAAAACCCCTATGCCTTCCCAAGGCCAGAACAAAATTTGTACTTTACTGAAAAAAATACAAATGAATATGCAATGTCAGTTTAACATATACTGATATTTAGTCATCAAAATTTTAATATTATTTCATTTATTAAAGTTATAAAAGTAAAAACATTTATATTTTTTTCAGTAAAGTGCAAATTTTGTTCTGGCCTTGGGAAGGCATAGGGGTTTGGAGCCCAACTTATGTTAGCCTTACTGCGTCTAAGTTGGAAATTATTAAATCAGGAGCTGAGCAGGGTTGTGTTATATCCTCATTTATATGGACCATTCTGATGAACTTTGTTCTAAGGAGTACATCAAAGGTAATATGAGAGCACAGAAACGAATGGGGAATTAAGTCCCCTAAATTAAATTATGATGATGATTCAATTATCCTAGGTGAAGATGATGGTAAAATGATTGTAAAAGATTACCCTTTTCGCCAATCCGCCTTGGGGTAAATGGAAAGCAGGTCGTTCGCGGTTGAGGTGGGAGGATGTCACAAAGAAAGATTCAAGGGAATTGGGTTCTTTCAGGTAGGTTTTAAAGAGAGAGGCTTCGGATAGATTGGTATAGAGCTAGTGCGTGCGGAGCTTTGTTGGACTCAAGTGGCTTAATACTAGGGTGAGCTGTTACTAGTTCTTCAAAAACAGACCAATTGCCTGCCGAGCACATTTATTTACCCTTCTGATTTCAATCGGGTTTCCAAAATAGATGAAAACCTTATTATATATTATATAACTAATCATCCTAAGTGACTATTCAAGAAATAATACATATTAGTTATTACGATCTGAGTCTACTAACTTTCAGCCTACATCGCCATATGGGATTCGTATCATATTGATTGTCCCTAAGTCTCTTCCTGTCTCCTGAATAACATCTAACTGTCATTTCCGAACTGAGTACCTACTGAGTCACCTTCCCAGTAGGGGCCCTCCCCAGGTCACTCAGCGCGTCCCCAAGTTGCGGATAGGGGAATGTCCTGCAGATATGTAGGATACCTCCATAAAGGGAGCCGCGGACCAAGGGGGGACCTAGCCCATGGGGGTCCATAATTGAAACTAGGGTACCGTCACCCAGGGTCATAAATACAGGTGGAGGAGGAAGAAAGTCCCTCTGACGCACACTGAGGAGGGCAAACCGGTGTGTGGACACGTCCCGCTAGTTGCGAACCTTCTTCCAGCAATAGGTTAAATTGTATGGTACTGCAGGATACCATCGTGGGAGGATCCTCTCCAGGAGGACAACTGCGAAAGGGCGGAAGATCCAGAGTTGGACAACGGCCTCTGCAACTTGAGTAGGCACCGGGGGTTCCGGCCCCTTGATCAAGGATTAGCGTCCCTGCCCCAAGCCGAGTCGAAGAAACCGGTTGGGTAGTGGCCTAGCATGTCACTCCCGTAGAAAAAGAATATGCTAAAGAAAAATCAGTGAAAAGCCTCGGATCAAATCCCATTATGATGACGACCCATGCATGCCCCTCGACCAGATTTCTGAACGCGAATAAACCAGTAGGAATTGGATTTTGGAACGTAAGGACCATGTCGGCTCTTTCAAAAACTGAACAAGTTCTACAAGAGTGCGAAAACTTTCGGCTTGACATCCTCGCAGTGAACGAAGCACGATGGAAAGACTGTGGAGAAAAGAAGCTCAAAGCAGTAAACAGCAACACGACTTATAAAGTTCTGTACAGTGAAAAAGCAGACAGACATGCAGCTGGAGTCACAGCTATATTGAACCCAAATGCAGCAAAATCTCTCTGCTCGTCGAAGCCGATTAACGAGAGAATCCTGTATACACGATTTGCATCTAAATATGCAAAGCTGTCACTATTAATATGCAATGCACCGACACATAACGCTGATGAAGCCTTAATAGACGATTTCTCTGAAACCCTCAAGACCATCCTAGACTCCATTCCTCTTCATGACGTCGCTTGCCTGGCAGGCGAACTAAATGAAAAAGTTGGTCAGGACAGATCTTATTGCCCCGAGGTGTTGGGACATCACGGGCTTGGAACTATCAACGAAAATAGTGCAAGGCTAGTCAGCTTTGCCATATCGAACGACCTGTTGATAGGAGGTACATTATTCGAGCACAAAGATATCCATAAGTATACATGGGCATCCCCAGACAAAACTGTCAAAAATCAGATTGACCACTTTTTGATCCGAAGACGGTGGAGAACTAGTCTGAAAAACGTGAGGAGTTACAGAAGTGTTGACGTCGGGTTGGACCACGAACTTCTTGTAGCAACACTCAAGTTGAAACTCTACATTACCTAGATATTTCGACGTGGAGAAGCTCAAAGACAAGCATGTTAGGAGAAAATTCAGCATTAAACTCTCGAACAGATTCGAGGCACTTGCTTATATACCACAAGACGTGGAAAAAGTTTGGACGACTATACAACAAAACTACACAGAAACTGCTGAAGAAGTTCTTGGCTTTAAAAAGTCAATAAAAGAACTGTGGATATCCCAGAAGACATGGGACTTGATCGAAGACCGCAAGAAAATAAAACAGAGCATGCTCAGTAATGATCCCTCTGCTGATGTCATGAAAAACATAGCGTATAAAGAAATGGATCGAGAAGTGAAGAAAAGTGCTAGATCAAACAAGTGACAGCACCTCAATGAGAAAGCAAGAATGGTAGAAGAGGCAGCCCGACGTAGTGACGAGAGTCTTGTACTTCCTAACTAAAGAAATTGTTGGGAAGACCAACGTACAAGATGGACCAGTAAAAGAGGAAAACGGAATACTGCTAACCGATCTAGATAAGCAGAAAAATAGATGGGCGGATTACTTTGAAAGCCTTCTCAACCGCCCGTCCCCTTTTGTTCCACCAGATATTCCGGACAGCCCATTTTTGATCTCATCATTAATGAAGACGAGCCAACGGCAAATGAGATCCTTTCAGCCTCGAATAAGCTGAAGAATGGAAAATCTCTGGGTAGTGACCGTATATCTGGAGAAACAGTCAATTCATCAATCTGCAGGTCCCTTTCGGTGTGGCTAGGCTTCTTTTCCCTCCTCTTGCAAAAAGAAAAGTCCCCAAAGACTGAAGAGCAGGAACCATTATTAAATTGTTCAAAAAAGGAG
The DNA here is from genome assembly GCF_049724085.1 of Artemia sp. Qi Xiang Cuo. Classification (NCBI taxonomy): domain Eukaryota; kingdom Metazoa; phylum Arthropoda; class Branchiopoda; order Anostraca; family Artemiidae; genus Artemia; species Artemia sp. Qi Xiang Cuo. The sequence continues at coordinate 51,129,014 of NC_142809.1, read as the reverse complement.
ACGCGACAGTCTTTGGCAATCACAGAGGCATCAACCTCCTCTCGATACCCGGAAAACTCTTCTGCATAATCATCCTGACAAGACTTCAAGCTGCCTTAGACCCGCATTTACGCGAGGAGCAACATGGTTTCCGACAAAAAAGATCTGATATTCACACTGCGCACCATCCTTGAAGAATCAAATGAGTGGAGACAACGTCTATATCTATTGTTCGCTGACTTTAAAAAGCGTTTGACTCAATAGACCGCCCAATACTATGGAGGATCCTGATATTCTACGGTATTCCTTCTACCGTAAAGCTGGTTCGCCTTATCATGGCAATGTACGAAGACACGGAATGCTGCGTGAGAACCTCTGAAGGAAATACAAGATATTTCAAAGTGATGACAGGTGTCAAACAAGGATGCGTATTGTCTCCATTCCTCTTTATTCTCATAGTGGACTACATATTCAGACAGGTTGATGGATATGGGATCAGGATTGCAGGCAGACAAGTCCAAGATCTCGACTTTGCAGACGATATTGGATTGATGGAGAAAGACAAAAGCAAACTTCAAGACTTTTTATGCAAGTTAGCCGAAAGAGCCGAGCAGTTTGGGTTACATATCAACACTCCCAAAACCAAAGCAATGCCAACCACTAACTCACGGTTGAATATCCAGCTGGGGACTGAAAGCATAGAGATAGTCACCGACTTCCGATATCTTGGTAGCACAGTCTCGTTTAGTGGTGATTCCGAAAAAGAGCTGAGAACACGAATAACCATGGCAAGCTCGGCATTTCAACGACTTCGACCAGTCTGGAGATCAGCGAAGTACTCACTCCAGCTAAAACTTCGCTTTTTCAGAAGCAACGTCCTTTCGATCTTGACGCACGCGATGGAATGTTTAAAACTCACAGCTGACCAAGAAAAACGACTCACTGCATATGAAAACAACTGTCTTCGACGTATCATGAATATTAACTGGAAGGATAGGATAACAAACTTGGAAATTCGACACAACACAAACCGGCCTGATGTCACTGATGTAGTCAGGCAACGAATATGGCGCTATCTTGGCCATGTTATCCGTATGCCAGGATCGAGACTACTGAATATGCTTCTCCAGCGGCAACCAGACGACAAGCGTCGACGAGGAAGGTCCAAAAACACGCTTCGCAGGACATATGAGCGGGACAGGAGGGCCCTTCATGCATCCTTAGTCCCAGAGTGGGAGGACATCTACGCCACAGCTCTCTTCCAGGATGATTGGAGGCTATTAACGGACGCCCTGTGTGCCTCTGGAGGTAGAGGAGGAGCTAAGGTCTAAGGTAAAGTAATTTCCGACTTACTTCTATAGAGGCTGTTCTTCTTTTTTTTCAAGTTGCACTTCTTACACATTGTGAAGAGGCTTTTAGCAACTAAAAATGTACATAATTTATGTTAATTAAATAGTATCCGACTTCATCTACTAAATCCGGGCACAGTCCTCCAAGATACTTCCCACCCTTTCTCCCTTTTCCAGCACCAACTTGCCTATTGATCTACTCTCTTCCCCCCATTAAAACCCATCCCTATTCGAATTCTATATACCCTATCAATCATGGACGCCCTCGGGGAGGGCAAGAGGAACCAAACCTTCCCTGGAAATTGGGACTATAAAGTATGTATGAGGAAACCAAAGGAAGGAGGGCCCAAACTCATGATATTGCTGAAAAAAACTGAACTCTAGGAGTTTTTTGTTGGAGTATTATTTTTTCTAATTACTTCTTTTTTATTTTCATACACTTTTATATTGAATTTATTACTAATTAACCTTTCATTACAAAAAAAATATTATTTTTAAACGTTATAATAAACTTTTTCATTACCTTTATTTCAAGCTCTTTTTACCTATTTTCATTACCTTTCCAAAAAAAATGTTCTCTTTCTTGCTACCTGTCAAAAGGCAGACATCTAGCAGTAGTAATGTATCTATTGATTTGACGACTACATGAATATACAGTGTATTTTCACGACTACAAGCCTGAGGCATGAATATACAGTGCAGTTTGACGAACACATTGCAAAAAGCGACCAATCCTTTTATATTATAGACCTATAAAGTGAACAAACACGTTTTGAGACTATAATTGAGATTATATAATGCAAGCAGACTAGTTTTTGAGGCAACACCCCTTTTTTAGGGCCAATCAGTGAGAGCGGAGGTTACTCCATATACGATAACTTGATTAGTAATTGGATTCAAATAAAAGGAGTGATTTTCATTGCAATTCATATTAATAATAGAGTTGAATTCAGGGAGAGTAGTTTATTTGAGACGATATTATTAGAGAAAATAAGTATAGCATGTATACTATTGAACGTCGATGGTGGAGCTTGTAACAAAGATATACGAGTACCAAACATGGCTATGGAAATAACAGGAGGCTGTAGACTATGCCTTAAATGGGATGATGTGTAAGCTAGGTATTTGATATCATTGAGCAAATTTAAAATGGAGGAGCAATTATGTTTTGCTGCGAAACTGAACATTGTGCATATAAATAGACTTTGGGCAGCATTAGATGCACTAGTGAAATATATTGATGAAAACAAATTGAATCGGTGATTATTATTGTTGTAATTATGCTCAATAAAATTGTTTCTAAATCAAAGATATTTTTCTTTCTATAGTAGGCTAGCGTGTATTTTTAGAGTAGAAAAAAAATCTGGTTAGTCTGAAGTTGGTTGTGAGAGTGTTAGGACTCTAAAAAATGGATAGATTGAGAAATAGCGAATCATGGGGAATCTTATGTTTATGGAAAAACGTTTGATTCTAGATGATGATTTTCTAGAGCTGTCTATTCAAAGGAAGATATTTTCTCAGGGAATGCTTGTTGATATAATGAAAACTGATTCTCCATCATTAGACTATTGCATGAAGCTTTTACGCTGTGGTCCAAATACATTTACACAATTTATTGACATATTATTCACGACACAGCAAAATGATATTGTGGATATGCTTTTAAACACTAGTTTAGAAATTTAAGACTTTTTTCATGAGAAAGATGGAGTTCAAGGATGATTTACTCCTCTCTCTCTCTCTCTCTCTATCCCACTCAATTTGTTGATAGTAGCTCAGTTTCATTGTGGCAGTGAGAGTGTCAGCACATGAAAAATGTTCCATACATGTCCACTATGCATGTACACACTGGGCAGCTGGTCATCATGTGAGATTTGCACAATGATTGATGAGTATGATGAAAAGTGCAGATTATGCAACCAGTGTAAATTGCATAGAGGATATGCTGTACAAATTAAAGGTTGTAACTCCTGTCTTGAAGAGGTGTGTAACTTTCACCCTAGAGGGCACCTATGCTCCAATTGCCAGTATGATAAATGCAATCAGTGGGAGAATACATCTCCTGGTATGATTGGAAAGAATCCTAAGCGTGATTTTAGTTTACTGCTACGAGATTGGTATCGTCGTGGCTTTAGATTGTTTTGGGAGGAGGAGCCGGGTCAGTGATTCAACTGTTGGAACAACAAAAGAATTTGGTTTCTACGCCATAGTTTTGAAGACAATGGCTACTATAATAATAAGACCAGTGATTTTTATTTAGATGTGACGGACTATGATTTGCTACTTGAGGACACTGTTTATGACATTACTTGAAATAAGCAAATTGAAACATGTGAACTCAATAAAATGAATGAGAATAGTATCATTGAATATACAAAGAGATAGAACAAGAGTGAAGTTACACTCTACTGTAGAAAATGCGACCCTGACATTGCAGCACATCAGGATCAGTATACTGTGAATTCAGATAATCTACCCGCATTAGTTGTTCTCGACAAATACCTATACCTAGTAGAAGATGAAATATAAAGAGTAGAAAAGTCGTTTTTATCATGTACATACATTTTTCAATTATTAATAAACAATTTCACATACATTTTTAGAACATTTTATTCGTAGGGGACTAAAATCATTATTAAACACGTTTGTAAGTATACTTTCCACTAGAAAGCGTTCAATCGAGGTAAGTCAACGTAGATGTCGAGAAACTGCTTGTAGGTATAGCCACGACATCTGAACATGAAAAAGTGTAGTGCATGAAAGCCACATGTCTTAGTCGTTAAATCCTGTACTCTTCGTTGATTTTGAATAATAGTTTTCCCACTGCTTTCAATAAAGTTGCTGATGTATGGAGTGTAGAATTTATACAATAGGCCAAGAGGATCAAAAAATTAAATATTCTTCGCTGTTTGAAAGATACATAGCCAATGGCCAGTCTTCAAAGTCGATGGATGGCTATTAACAATGATTAGGGTATTGTTAAAACTTGGAATTTTTTCAGTGAAGTGCGATGGTATGCAATAGGACATGTACTGGGACATGTATGAATCCATATTAAATACGCTGATTATTCATTTTGTGATCATGGTGCTAGGTCAAGTAGAACACTGTCGTCGAGTTTGGTCTCCGAATAGGCTTCAAATTGACTTAGGGATATTAGCGGGATACTCTCTGTCAAAGCATTGGCAAATGTACACACTAAACATACATTCCCTCTTCGTACTATGCTCATATCCTGGGTCCCCGACAAGTCAAAAACAATTACGCCATGATTTTTTGAAAACATTGAATCGGTTATTCCATTTTCAAATAGTTGGGAGTCATGATCTAGGGATTGTTTGGTAAACTAACACAGAGTTCTGTAGGATTTTTATCAAATAATGGAGTGCACAGCTGGATACCATTCACTTTGCACACAAGGCTAGATAGATCGAAATAATTAAAATCATGGGGGGATTCAGTCCAGGATCCAACGGCACTGCCACTCTTCACAAAGGCCAAAGCCAATTTTGATGGGATTTCTCCATTGATAAATGATTAGTCGGTAAAGCTACAAGAGCCGGTGGCAATGTGACGTTGATTGGTGATCGTATAGGGGACAAGAAGTTTAATGTTGTTGCCATTGGCTCTTAGCTTTTCCACTGCCAATGCACAAGAAGTTTAATGTTGTTGCCATTGGCTCTTAGCTTTTCCACTGCCAATGCAACAGACCTCATAACCTGTTGTTTTTGGACGTGGAGAATTGCCGATATGATAATGACATTTGCATCAGGTGCTGCAGAAAGTTTTTTTTTCAAAATGAAATTCGATGGGGCCAGTTGCTACTTTATGTCAATCTTGACATTGGGGGTTAGCCATATGGATATATTGAATGTCTCATGATTTAATTTTCCAACCAGATGATACTCCTGGGTCACTGCAGTAGTCAACTCGCCGTCAGTATCAACACCTGATCGATATTCATAGCCCAATGACTGTCCTCTCAACTCCTTGCATGCCTTTGGTGTCATCGTCATAAATTGTATGTAGTTTGCATAGTTGGATAAATTATTGCTAGTGCTCACCAATGTTCCATTAATAAATACATTAATTTGTTTGAACTGGTTGTGTAGAATACAGTTCTCGTAGGAGAGACCATCGGCAGCAGTTGGAGTTGTACTATCTGAATTTTTCTTCACAGCAACATTTAAATCAATAAATGGTGATGAGAAATCAAAGAAATAGTCTTCATTGGAAAATATTTGAAAGTGTATATTTTCCGAGAGGGGTTGCTGGGGGTGAAATTGTTCATAGTAGCCATACTTGACAATGACATCAATATTCCCAGAATTAAACAGATTCAATGAGGAGCTGATTGATGGATGTTATTCCTTGTGGGGGAGATAAGTCATCTTAAGAGAAGAAGTGCTTCTTTGATCTAACAACCTTTTTCTTTTTCTTCTTCTTATTGGTCTTCCTCGTTTTATTCCTCAAAGTCCTTGTTGATGTCCTTCGCTTCCCGCCTGGGTAGACACGGATGAGTGAATGAGGCGCACGCATCCTTTTCAATCATTTCCCATTTTGCTGAAATTTTAATTCCTCACCAACGGCTCTTGCTGAAGATGAGTGAACGACGTGAATGACGGATGAGTGAATGACGCGAACGCATCCTTTTCAATCCCTCCCCATTTTGTCGAGATTTTAGTTGCTCACCAACGGCTCTTGCTGAATATCTAATATTTTCCTTAACACTCTCCTTGAAATTCTTGCCCTACCCCCAGTAGTGTATTGTTGAGGCAGAAAAATTCGATGCAGCAGGTACAAGATATTTTCTGGCAAGGGGTAGTGCGGAACGAAATAGCCTAGCAAACCAGCTACCAAGACCAAAGCCAAACACTACAGTAAGCCCCTTGTAGTAGTCCAATCCATTGCCTATTTGACGTGGACTCAGAGCACCAACATAGCAATCGATATCGGGACAGACAAATGGAATTCTTCTATTGTTCAATTTAGGTGGTGCTGGTGTCGCAAACAATGGGTCGAAAATGACATGTAATCACTGCTAAGCCTTTTGTTATTGCTAGAAGATCACCTAATTCACTTCTTAATGTTAACTGACATAGTTCCAAATACGAAGTATTTACAGGAACATACTGAACATACTTCATATTATAGTAATGAAGAAGTTCATGAGTTGTTTTTCTTTAAAGAACTCGTAGGAGAGGTAAATTTGGGTTACCAACTTTCGATGTTTCTACAAAGGATGCAAAGAGAAATATGCAAGAATTCGAGGTGAAACCACGTGGATAATCTGCAGAAATAACATGATCCCTCCTGTAAAAGGTGCCAGCATTTCTCCCATTGATCGCAGTTTTTTTAAAGCAAAAAATGTCTCTCAGATTAGCATTGAGAATAATTATTTAAGTGCCAACAGGTGAGGGAATGTAAATCCTATCGTGTTCCAATAAATAATTAAAACGGAATTTACCCTTCCTACGATATGAGATTTTTCTATTGACTGTACAACACCAATCTATCATACCCTCATATTCTATATATTTCAATTTAAATTGTGGATATTCGCTAGATTTAAGTGCTTCAACCCATTCTTACTAAACAAAGAGTGACTAATCGAATGGTATAACTTTTATATCATACACACGATCCTTTCTCAGGATGTCATAGGTATTTTTGAGAATACAATCGATAAGAGCCACTTGATACGCACCGTCAAATTTGATGGCGGGGGTGATTTTCGTCCAAAAATCACTTGTCTTATTCAAATCATTGTAGAGAGGATTGGAAACGTGGGACATCAATGTTACATAGAAATCATTGGGCATTGTCAATATCTTCAACACCGATCCAAGAATCAAATCAGAGTTGTATCCTAGCCACCGAACAAGTAACTGTTTCTTACCCCTGTGAGTACGAGTCTTTAGTATCTTTTCAATTTGATAGATTTCACTATTATTTTTAACTTTTTGTAGTTTATAGTCATAAAAGCCGCCGAGAATCTCTTCATCTTTGGTATCGCGCAAACGATAAGTTATGGGTTTAGTGTCTAGGATTTTTGCCACTTTAAAAAGTTCTGTGGACCACAAGTAATTCCCCTTTTCAAAAACGTTAGTTGTGCTATTAATTCGAACAGTATCACCAACATTGAATTTTTTTGTTGACAATCGTTTCATTGGAATATTGTTTAAGGAAGGTGTCAATTGTATCAAGATCAGAATGATGAACTTCCGTTGCGGTTGAGTTGGAAAATGATCGACGGGGTCGTTGATTATAAATCAACTTGATTTTATCTAAATCCTGAATGAAAGCAGATTTATTTTTCGATGTGCAATATCTTGAAATTAGAATTCAAATAGTTTTTATCAATCGTTCGGCCAATGCAGCCTTTATAGGACTGTGACTATGATAGAGCAGTGTATTATATTTCGCTAGTACTTTTGCAACATGGGGATTAACAAATTCTCTACTGAGATCCGTTTGAATTTTTTTATACAAATCCTGTTCGAGAATACTTTCTATAACCTCAGCATCTTCAAAGCCTCTCTTTGACCGCAAAAGAATTGCATATGCACAACGACTATAAACACTGATTGTAAGTAGAATGTACTTGCACGGTGTATTGTGACGCCTTTGAATCTCATCTAGGGTTAAGAGATCTTCTAGTATTATGTGCAATGGAAAAAGGCTTCAGTTTTTTGGTAATGATTAAAACGAAGCCTATGATTTCTTTGCAAAGTGTAGCTTGTTTCATTTTGAAGATAGTCTTGTAGACTTTTAGTGTGAACACCAAAATCTTCTTCTTCTTCTTCTTCATGTTCATATTTCAATGGTGTTGACGATGGTGCATGTTCATTTAATTTTTTTAGAATTTTCCTATTGTTAATAAGGCTTTTGGGGAAGTTTAATGTATTTAGAAAGTTGTATAGATGAGCGTCAAATGATAATAGTCCATTACGATTTGTAACCATATCATATATTAGATCAAGTAAATTATAGCTCTTGTCCTGAATTATAATCCATTTCCCATTGCTATCAACTTGAATATGACCTTGACCACTTTCCATGAGATAGGTTAGGAGTCGTTTACTTTGTTGACGATATTAGTGGGGCAATAGATTTCCAATTTTCGACACAATTGAATCCAATTCCTCCTTCTTTATTGTGTTCAAGCAGCAGCAGCAGTAGCAGCAGCAGCAGAATCCTGAGGAGATGATTCTTCTTTGTGATCAATACCATTGGTCTTCGCATGATAGGGCTTATGTTTGTCCACTCGGCAAAGTGCATCTTGAAGTAAAAGCAGTTTTGTATCATCCTCAATATTCTCGTTGTCAATGAATTAACTCAGATTGTTCTCAAAGTGTTCCATGGGTGATAGAGTGAGTTCTATTGGAGTCAATTTAAAGGATTTTGCCATTCTCTAGAGAAAACTTTGCAAGTCCTGCAATTATTGCGGTAAAAGTGTGAAAAAGCTACCGCCCACCTGAAGAAGACGTTTCCTTTTAAAATTCTCTCCTTTATTTTTAGAGGCCAATGTACGTACAATGGAATGATGTTGCTTTGCTTGTTGCTTAACTACTTCTGGCAGTTGAACATTGCCCTCGGTCAAATTTAAAGAAAGTTCAGATATTAGATAAATGAAATCATTGTCAATACCATGTTTGAGTATTGCTTTCCTAAGTGGGGGTTTTGAAGTGCTTAGAACGGAAAATAAATATCTATTTTCATATAGTTTCGTCAGTGTCATGATGGTAACTAATAGATCTTTTTACTGTTCACGGGGAGATATACTGTAATTTCATTGTCAAAAATATCTGTGATTACACGCAGATCCTCGGGTGTATTTTGATTAAAATCCAATAGGATATGGCCATAGGGTTTATTAGGTGCGTGATTGTATGCTGAGAAAAGAAATTTAGAGGCACCGGGGTATATTTGTTTATTGAGAGTTATTAGAGAGCTAGAATCACGAACAACTCTGTAGATGATATGGTGATGATGCAGTTCAATGCTAGTGTTTGCTTTCATTTGCTCTGGTGAAAGAGATTGTGTAGAACCAGAGTAACGGAAATCTGTTCATGATGAGAGCAAACAGTGAACAGTTGTAGCATTTCCTGGGACCATTGCTCAATAGATTCCGCCAGATCGTCAATAATCAGCCAAGAGTTTGGTTCAATAATACTGAAAACATCAAGTCCCTGTATGAATTGTATCTGCACAACCCCGATATGCCAATTGCTTTTATTTTATCATATGACTCCTGCCAAATACTGTAACAATAGTAGATTTATTTGGCTTTTCCACAAACATTTTATAACAATTTTTAATTATTTTAGTTAAGAGTGTTGTTTTGCCTGACATTGATGGCCCAAACAGAAACGATCTTAATGGTGTTTTAAATTGATACATGTTCCCTTCAACAGTTCACCTACAACTAACTGTAGACTATAGTTGTCTAATGACTAAATAATTTCCCTATTAGACCGTTCAAGAATAATGAGGAGAAGAAGAAGAAGAAAAAAGAATCATATTTTCTTTTATTATACATAAAAGTAATAGCAGTTTATAAATACTACATTGAACATGAAAAAAAATTAAACATGAAAAAATACCCTTTTTTAAAATTTTTTTATAATAAAAAATACAACATTTATTTTACATAAGCACTAGAAAAAAACACTAATAAATAAACTTTTTTAAAAATTCATTTAAAAAAACTACAACATTTATTAGAACACACACACACTTAAAATAATATCACACTTTTATTTACAACATTTTACATTTGAAATTGGGCCCCCCCCGGGGGCGGCCACTGCGGCGGACGAAGGCCGAGGGTGGCACCTGAGGCAGCCGGGAAGCGCCGTGGGGCGGGAAATGCCGCGGGGCCCGCTGCGAGGGGCCAGGAAGTGCCGCGGGTTCCGCTTTGCGGTGGGCCGGAGGGGGCATTAAATATTAGAATTTGTGAGGAAATTGCTCTGCCTTGCACAAACACACACATTGAAAATTGTTTGTGATAAAGAAAGAGAAAAAAGAATTTAAAAACACCCATCACCCCAAAAAAAAAACCTCCCAACCAATTTGTACTTTAAAAGAATTTAAGTTAATTTTTGTAGACCGAGTTGTTTTCTGTACTCAACACATTCAACTCGGTCTGAGATTAGATAGTGACCGTGTGGTAGTACCATCATACCATCCTCAAGTACATTGACTTTGTCCGATATGGCCGACATTGGGTTTCTCTCCACTCTAACTGTGTAGTTTCTGAATTTTAAATAACAAGTCGCAATGAGTTTCGCTCTTCGGACTAAACTACGTTCTGCGCAGTTGCTATAAACACTCATATCGAAATTATTTTTTAGGCAGTGTGTAGGTGCCCCCTTGCAAACTTGTTTGATATACTTGTTGTTCGTTTCCACACAGTATACCTTCGGCCCAGGAAACACACCACTGGATATCAGATCGCTACCCGTTTCAGATTTTAACATTAACAATTGATTTGGGGCCTGCCGTTTCACTAGCTCGGGGTAGCGGGATTCATCCCAATTGGTGTAGTCCATTCCTAAGCTAATGTACTCGCCATTTTCCAAATCATTCAATATATTTTCAGTTTTAACTTTTAACAGGAGTGAATCAGTGTTCCCATAATAGACATGAACTTGTCCCTCAATCGGCCACTGTACCTTGCATTAATTATAATAAAATGACAACAAGAGTTTTTTAGATATTTCAGTTATTGCACTCCCGCCTGCAATATTTTTATTTAAAACAATGTTTTTTTTTCTGGCGATGTAGGAGCACCATATCAGAGTCTATGATTTTGAACGACGTGAAGTTTGGAGCCTCAATGATTCGAGCATAATCTTCGGGATTGGTTACAGTTTCACATCGACTTCTGTTTCGTACCCTTTTGCACATTTTACCAAAGGCTGAGTTTAAAATGAGTTTACAGACTTCTTTTTCAACTTTTGTTTTCGCTTGTGAACGCTTACTGACAAAGGTGTCAATAAACGTTACGTGTAGGGCTTTTGAGCAAATTTGAGGGCTCTATAAATCTTTGTGACTTTGAAACCATTGGACACCATCCATTTTAATAGCACGTGATGTACAACGATGTCCTGTTTCGGGTTGAGGTCAGCAATAAGTTTTTGCTTTGAAGGTACCCAGTGCATACTCCCATCCTCTACTCAAGATAAATTCTAGGGGCTCAGAGAGTCCCTACCCAACGGTCTATTTATGCACGGAAAAACAAAGTCATTTACCGAGTCATGGATTTCCATGGGTATTTCACCATCAATTTCAACAAACCATCCCTGTGCCCCATTCTCCTCAACGCTAGCAATGTCGGGGATATTTGAAGCACATGGATTGTTAAGCCATTTATAATTGCCACACGGAAAACAGTAGTGGGACATTGCCGATGGGCAAAGAGAATTCATATCCAAAAATACTGCGTCAGACTTTTCATCGATGTGCTGTCTGGTAGGATCAGTTTTCATGATACGGTCCCCGTGAAAAACATACCCACCCCTTATTGATCTCTCTACAAACAAATACTGATCAACATCGGCGATCAGACCTATTTCTTCTTTGCTGATTTTAAGTATCAAGTCCATCACCAGATGAGGAGTGGAAAAATAATAACCTAAATCCAACCCAAATTCCCCATAGATTTTATCCGTATTCTTGCACACAATGTCCAGAAGAGTGAGTACATCATTAGCCAAGTACAGTCTACAATAATCCCACCCTTTTTTACATCAGCCCTTTGCCCGAACCTTCTTAGCAAATTCATAGTGGCTAGTGGTGCACTCACTCTTATTAAGTGAATTGTAAAAAGCTTAAATGGGCGATAAAGAAACCTCATCTAGCGTCAAGGAAGAATTGTAGTAACCATATTTATATATGCCCTTACACGTTAATAAATCATACATTTCATCATTGGGGAAGCGCTGTTTCAGGAGGGGGATGCTGTCAAAATTGTCTCTTTTGTTTACCTGAATCAATTGACTTAAGGATCTGGGGAAGAAGCTGAAAGAGTCTAAAAACGGATTTTGTTCAGGCACGTGTTACCCTTGTCAACTGTTTTCCACATGAATTTTCGCAGCAGTAGTTTCTCCGATGATTTGGGTATGATATTATATGAAAAATAACCATCTATCCATGCGTCATCTACAGCTCCACCCTTGGCAATGCGGGCCAACGCCGGTAGAACAAACTTTAAGTCGTAATTGGAATTGTGTATGAAAACCGGTACCAAATATTGCTGTCTAACATTTAAATTGCACGACTGATGTGCTACCCCTCCAAAGTTACTCTCCCCCCCCCCCCCGATGTAATTTCCTGCCACAAATGATCATGGTCGATCACCTTCCTCCTCCCTCCATTCCCAACACCATCATCAAATTCTCCCTTGCAAACCCAACATATTTTACGTTTTTTAATGGTCAATCTGTCATTTGGTAATAAGAGCATAGGATAGTTTGTGTAAGGAAGGCGCGAAATTGCACCGTTTGCTGTTTTGATTAGACTGACCAATGCCGAGCGCATGAAGTCTTCACTGCCCAACGACTCAACTACATCCAGCACTTGCATGGTATTATTGGAATTTCGTTGCGCACGAGCGTAAGAGACCCCTATGGCTTCATGTATTTTAACACGATTTGGATTTGACAAATCGTACACGTCTGTAAGTCGGGCCTTGCAGTCCAAAGCGATCTTATTGCTCTGTAGGAACGTGTTTTGGAAATTCTTAAAACGTGAGATCGCTCTATCTCCGCTTACCGTCTCCACAGCCTGGTATCCATGACGTTTACTGTGTTTCAAGTGATTCTTTAACTTTAAATCAGTCCAAAATCGGGACATGCATGTCGGACAGTAATAACGTGCACTCTGTTTCTTACCCTCCCACAAACCCTACTAATATCAGTAATTGGACTAAAATGTCCAATTGAATCAGGTTCTGCGGGTGGCGTGTATAGAAGCCACACCCAATGCTCCACTGATTCAATCGAAGGAGCCCTCACTGGAAATAATACGCCCTTCTTATCGGAACGGTGACCCTCTTCAAATTCTGTTTCCTACTGCAACATCGTGACACCAAACTTTAAATGTGCATTAGCCCGCTGGAAAATATCTATTCCTTTTAATGTCAAGGGAAATTGAGCATTTAAACAATTAAAATTTACTATGGGGAACTTTGAACCCTCCCTACCATTAACTACTAATTCGTCCAACTTTTTCTTAGATGCATTCTTGAAACACTTTAGCCTCATATCGAAACAGATTCGTTGTATCCCCCTACATCCCTCTAAATCTGAATGATATTTTAATTCAATTGCCCTCCCTCCCACAACCCTACATCTTAAAATAAAATCCTTTGTAAATCTACAAATATTAACGTTTAAACTCTCATTAAATAAAACCACCGACCCGCTACCTCCCTCGTAATAATTTTCACATTTAGTTTGAATACTATTAACCCAATTTAAAAAAACCTCCTCATAATTTGATAAATGCAGGCGAATTGCCAACATCCCTGTGTGTAAGTATTTCAAATACTGCTCGCTCGAATTTTCATTTAAAAAATATTTTTAGTCCTATTGATGCTGTTAAACTGACCCCCAGCCCCCACACCCCCATCTGTTGTCCAAGAAATGCTCGAATCTTGTTAGCATATAAATTGATAATGTCCAGGGGATCTGTTATTATATCCCCTGACACTAGAGAGTTAAAGAGGTCACAGAATTTGGCACTTTAGACCTTTGTATGGTGCAAGACAGAGTTGGAAAGAAAAAATCTGGAAGTGGGATACTTGTGATGATGTTATATCATTATTAGTACTAGTACTAGCGGTATCATTAACTAGAATGGTGGGGGTGGCATAGAATCGTCAATAGCACCACCCCCAGTCTGTTCTATTGCATTGGATATAGGTGGCATGAAATCCTCTAGGCTAGTTAGCATATCTTCCAGGGTGTTTGGGGATAGCTTATCAAGCCAGCATGTTTTGTCCTGTGACGGAATTTCTTTACGAGGACCCGGTTTAGATACATTTGTACTACTACTGCTATTACCACCTAAATATTATCTCATAAATCTATCTCTCCTTTCCGGGCCCTCCACCGTGTCATTGTCACAGGTTAGATCATCTAGGCTAGCCAAGTCCCAAATACAATCATTTAGAAAACCTCTATGCCACTCCATATTATCAAGAACAAGTTTAAGCTCATCCCTAAACTCCATTGGTGGTGCGACGATTGGTTCAGGTCCACTAAAATGGATGCTTCATGACCTGATGTTGATGGCGCTGCTTATTCATTAATCTATAGAAAAAGAGTTTATTTTCTATGTGAAATAACCATTATTTGTTTTTGTTTTGAAGGTACCCAGTGCATACTACCATCCTCTTCTAAAGATAAAGTTTAAGGGCTCAGAGAGTCCCTACCCACCGGTCTATTTATGCATGGAAAAACAAAGTCTTTTACCGAGTCAAGGATTTCCATGGGTGTTTCACCGTCAATTTCAACAAACCATCCCTGTGCCCCTTTCTCCTCAACGCTAGCAATGTCGGGGATATTCAAAGCACATGGATTGTTAAGCCATTTGTAATTCCCACACGGCAAAAAATAGTGAGACATTGCCGATGGGCAAAGAGAATTCATATCCAAAAAAACTGCGTCCGACTTTTCATCGGTCTGCTGTCCGGTCGGATCAGTTTTCATAATACGGTCCCCTTGAAAAACATACCCACCCCTCATTGATCTCTCTACAAACAGATGCTGATCCAAATCGGCGATCAGACCTATTTCTTCTTTGCTGATTTTAAGTATCAAGTCCGTCACCAGATGAGGAGTGGAAAAATAATAACTTAAATCCAACCCAAATTCCCCATAGATTTTATCCGTATTCTTGCACACAATGTCCAGAAGAGTACGTCACTGGCCAAGTATAGTTTACAATAATCCCACCCATTTTTACATCCGCCCTTTGCCCAAACCCTCTTAGCAAATTCATAGTCACTAGTGGTGCACTCACTCTCAGTAAGATAATTGTAAAAAGCTTCAAAGGGCGGTAATGACACCTCATTTAGCCTCGAGGCAGAGTTGTAGTAATCATATGCATATATGCCCTTACACGTTAATAAATCATACATTTCATCATCGGGGAAGCGCTGTTTGAGGAGGGGGAAGCTGTCAAAATTGTCACTTTTCTGTA
Organism: Artemia sp. Qi Xiang Cuo; assembly: GCF_049724085.1. Lineage (NCBI taxonomy): Eukaryota > Metazoa > Arthropoda > Branchiopoda > Anostraca > Artemiidae > Artemia > Artemia sp. Qi Xiang Cuo. Next base: position 51,113,475 of record NC_142809.1, on the reverse strand, counting down.
CCTGAATCAACTGACTTAAGGATTTGGGGAAGAAGCTGAAAGAGCCTAAAAAACGGATTTTATTCAGGCACGTGTTACCCTTGTCAACTGTTTTCCACACGAATTCTAGCAGCAGTAGCTTCTCCGATAATTTGGGTATGGCATTATATGAAAAAGAACAATCTATCCATGCGTAATCTAAAACTCCACCCTTGGCAATGCGGGCCAACGCCGGTAGAAGAAACTTTAAGTCGTAATTGGAATTGTGTATGAAAACCGGTACGAAATATTGCTGTCTAACGTTTAAATTGCACTCCTGATGTGCTACCCCTCTAAATTAACTCCCCCCGATGTAATTTCCTGCCACAAATGATCATGGTCGATCACCTTCTTCCTCCCTCCATTCCCAACACCATCTTCAAATTTTCCTTTGCAAACCCAACATATTTTACGATTTTTAATGGCCAATCTGTCATCTGGTGATAGGAGCAGAGGATAGTTTGTGTAACGAAGGCGCAAAATTGCACCGTTCGCTGTTTTGATTAGACTGACCAATGCCGAGCGCATGCAGTCTTCACTGCCCTACGACTCAACTACATCCAGCACTTGCATGGTATTATTGGAATCTCGTTGCGCATGAGCGTAAGAGACCCCTACGGCTTCATGTATTTTAACACGATTTGGATTTGACGAATCATACACGTCTGTGAGTAGGGCCTCAGAGTCCAAAGCGATCTTATTGGTCTATAGAAGCGTGTTTTGGAAATTCTTAAAACGTAAGATCGCTCCCTCTCCGTTTACCGTCTCCACAGCCTGGTATCCATGACGTTTACAGTGTTTCGTTTGATGCTTTAGCTTTAAATCAGTACAAAGTCGGGAGAGGCCTTTTGGACAGTAATGACGCGCACTCTATTTTTTATCCTCACCCAAAACCCTACTAGTATCGGTAATTGGATTTTAATGTTCTATTCAATCAGGTTCTGCGTGTGGTGTGTATAAAAGCCACACCCAATGTTCCACTGATTCAATTGAAGAAGCCCTCACTGGAAATAATACGCCCTTCTTATCGGAACGGTGCCCCTCCTCAAATTCTGTTACATACTGCAACACCGTGACACCAATCTTTAAATGTGCATTAGCCCACTGGAAAATATCTATTCCTTTAAATGTCACGGGAAATTGACCATTTAAACTATTAAAATCTACTATGGGGAACTTTGAGCCCTCCCTACCATTAACTGCTAATTCATCCAACTTTTTCTTAGATGCATTATCGCCCAGGGGTCTATATGCGGCTTTTAAAAATGCTTACTTGAAACACTGTAGCCTCGTATCGAAACAGATTCGTTGTATCCCCCTACATCCCTCTAAATCTGAATGATATTTTAATTCAATTGCCCTCCCTCCCCCAACCCCACCTCTTAAAATAAAATTCTTTTTAAATCTACAAATATTAAAGTTTAAAATCAATAAATAAAACCACCGACCCGCTACCCCCCTCGTTATAATTTTCACATTTAGTATGAATGCTATAAACCCAATTTAGAAAAACCTCCTCATAATTTGATAAATGTGGGTGAATTGCCAACATCTCTCTGCGCAAGAATTTCGAATACAGCTCGCTTGCATTTTCATTAAAAAAAAATATTTTCAGTCCTATTGATGCTTTTAAACTCACCCCCACCCCACACCCCCATCTGTTGTTCAAGAATGGCTCGAATCTCGTTAACATATAAATGGGTAATTTCCAGGGGATCTGTTATTATATCCCCTGACACTAGAGTGTTAAAGGGGTCACCGAATTTGGTACTGTAGACCTTTGTTTGGTGCAAGGCAGAGTTGGAAAGAAAAAAATCTGGAAGTGGGTATAATTGTGACGATGCTATATCGTTATTAGTACCAGCGGTATCATTTACTAGAATCGTGGGGGGTGGCATAGAATCTTCAATAGCACCACCCCCAGTCTGTTCTATTGCATTGGATGGAGGTGGCATGAAATCCTCTAGGCTAGTTAGTATATCTTCCAGGGTGTTTGGGGATAGCTGATCAAGCCAGCCTGTATTGTTCTGTGACGGAATTTCTTTATGAGGACCCGGTTTAGATACACTGCTACTACTAACATCACCTAAATGTTCTCTCATAAACCTATCGGTCCATTCTGAGTCCTCCACCATGTCAATGTCACAGGTTAGATCATCTAGGCTGGCCATGTCCCCAATATAATCATTTAAAAACCTCTATGCCACTCCATATTATCAAGAACTAGTGTAGGCTCATCCCTAAGCTCCATTGGTGGTGCAACGACTGGTTCAGGTCCACTAAAAATGGATGCTTCATGACCTGATGGTGATGGCGCTGCTAATTCATTAATCTATAGAAAAAGGGTTTATTTTCTATGTGAAATAACCATTATTTTATAAAGTTAAAAAACTATGTTCATTTTTCACCCAAACCCTCAAAACTTAATTTCCCCCTCCTAGCATTATATTCACTAAATACTTGACCCCCTCCCCAGAAAGTTCAGAAAGAAGCAATAGTCTATTTCTCCTGAAGCATTTCAAGTCAGATGTTTACCGGTGTATTAAATAAGTAGCATTTTTACACCTCCCTCAAAACTTAATTTCCCCTCCTAGCATTATTTTAACTATATACTTGCCCCCTCACTTCATATAGAGTAACCAAAATAGAGATTAGCCAATTCTAAATTTCATCATTTTTTTATGTTATTAATTACACTGAAAAAAAATTGAACGTCTAAAAAGCCCCGATAAATATTCACTAGTTTTGTGTGGCATAGGCAATGCAGTTTTTTTACTATTAGAAATAAAGTAAAATAAAAAAATATTTGTCGAGGAACTGTGATTAGTTCATAAAGAAGTAATAGTCTATTTATCCTGAAGCATTTCAAGTCAGATGTCTACCGGGTATTAAATAAGTACCATTTTTACACCCCCCTCAAAACTTATTTCCCCTCCTAGCTTTATCTTAACTAAATACTTGCCCTCACACTTCATATAGAGTAGTCAAGATAGAGCTTATCCAATTCTAAATTTCATCATTTTGTTTTTTTTATGTTATTAATTACACTGAAAAAAAATTGAACATCAAAAAAGCCCCCGATAAATATTCACAAGTTTGGTGTGGCATAGCAATAAAGTAAAATAAAAAATATTTGTCAAGGAACTGCAATTGGTTCAGAAAGAAGCAATAGTCTATTTCTCCTGAAGCATTTCAAGTCAGACGTTTACCGGGGTATTAAATAAGTACCTTTTTTAAACCCCCCTCAAATCTTAATTTCCCCTCCTAGCAATATATTCACTAAACACTTGCCCCATTGGGACTTGTTCATTGTCTTGGGTATTTTACAATTTATCATAAGCCACTGGCCTAGTTTTGCTTTCGTGTGATCCCCATTGTTTTTGTGTGGGCTCCATTGTAACTGAATCCCCGTATAACTGAACCCCAAGCAACTGAACCCCCGTACATCTGAACCCTCGTGCAACTGAACCCTATTTAACTGAACCCCCATGCAACTCAACCCCCGTGCAACTCCACCCCATTTAACTAAACCCCGTGTAACTGAACCATCGTGCAAGTGAACCTCCGTGCAAGTGAACCTCCGTGCAAGTGACCCCCCCGTATAATCGAACCCCCGTATAACCGAACTCCCGTACAACTGAACCCTCGTACAATCGAACCCCCGTATAACCGAACCCCCATGCAACTGAACCTCCCTGTGCAACTGAAGCCCCTAAGCTATCTGATAAAAGGTGCTTACCATAGAAGTTACAGCTAGCTCGCTACAAATTGTTCGTGGGGCATAGTGAATTACGCGTTTTCTTCTCAAATTCATGTCAATGTTGCCAGTCTCATAATTCAGCTTTGGTTGTCCTTGACTTGACATTTGAATATCTGAGTCCTGGAAATAAAATCAATTTTTAGTTATTCACTATATATTTAAATGTGATGTATGAAAAAAAAAAAATTTCAACTATTAGCTACATTCGACATTTATTCAGAATATTAATGGTGGGCACCCCTTCCTCCAACTCCTCTTTTTTTTTCTTCAATAATTACCCCTTTAGTAAATACACACGCGTACATACAATGATCATCTCAATTATATGTGGCACGGAAGATAATTGCTATCTTTTGAGTTAAAAATAGAAATTGTTGGGAACGCCATTTTACCGAGATATCTTTATACCTGGCCATCGGCTTTGAAACTAGTAAAATCAATAAGATCTATAGTATTTCGAGTAGGATTTTTACTTGGAATTTAATAAGTAGCATTTTTACACATTCTTCAAAACTGACTTCTCCCTTTTAGTATTATTTTTAACCCCAAGGATCCAGTTTGGTCAAGATATGAATGCATATAACCATAAAAGGGCAGTTTTTTGATGCATCAGTCACAGAGCCTCCCCCAACAATGCCACAAGAATAAGCCACAAACACATAGAAAAAAGGTGCATAAGAAACATTTTTAAATACGATACATGAAAAAAAATACAATTTCAACTATTATTTTATTCAGAATATTAATAGGGGGCAGCGCTTCCCCCAACTCCTCCTCTTTTTTTTTCTCTACAATCATTACCCCCTTTAGTAAATACACACGCGTATATACAATGATCGTCTCATTAAGTTTATTTAATTAGCAGCGCAGTGAAATGTAGTCTCATGAGAAAACAGTATTCTAATGAAAATAGCTGTTATGAACATGTTAATTTTGTTATACCTTTGAAAGCTTGCATAAATACAGAAAGTTCCACTTTCTGTGTGAAACTCAAAATGATAAATAATTTTTTGAGGAACTCATAATGATAGATAGGAAATAAAAAAGGTTATTTCTCATATTAGTTGACGAATAAGGTATATTTACTTACCAATATCATTCTTTTATTGTCCATTAGAGCGAGTTGATTCTTTAGGTTTATTAGAACTTCTATTAATCAAATGACACAGAATGAACAATTCGTTCAATATATATAGCAAAAAAAGCATGATTATAACCAACTGTAAACCGGTATTTCTAAAATGAGATCATTCTTTGATTACTCAACTTGACAGTTTCTAGTTTCTGGTTAAAAAAGAAAAAATGTTATGATGAAAGTGTCTCAAAAACCCGTCTGGTTGCGTTATATAATCTCAATTATACTCTCAAAACGTGTTTGTTCATTTTATAGGTATATAATAAAAAAAGATTGGTCGCTTTTTGCAATGTGTTCGTCAAACTGCACTGTATATTCATGCCCCAGACTTGTAGTCGTTAAAATTTTATTCTTGAGTAGTAATTTTTGATCGTTTTGTGTTTGAATTATTGATTGAATTGTTTATTCAAGATGATATGATATGACATCATTAGAAAACTTATATGAAAATTTATATTTTAAATAATACTGAAAAATAATGAAATCTAATGCAAGTTATACATAGTCTATTGAAGAAAACGAAAACTTTGAAGCGAGCATCCCATAAGCTTATTTGTAGTCGATATATAGTTTTGAAAAAGCAGAATTGCAAAAAAAACTGAATTTGGTAAGGAAAGACCATCTTAAATAAATTTTCTTCGTTAGGACTACCAATTTAGATTGTGGTCAAGGTTTTAGAATCTTTATTCGTAGTTTATGTTTTGTTCAATATAATAATTTATATTTCTAGTATTTTTTTTAACTAGTGTTGAGAAAGGGTCCCGAGAGTGGTCTTGAAATATTCGGTAATTTCGTATAATTTTTAATGTTTTATTGTTTTTAGTTATCCCCATCTATAATGAAAATGCGCTATTTTATATTTTTCTGTAAGAAAACACTGTTTTTCTATATAAAACTGTTGAGAGACATTGTGGTCTTAGAAATTACTTACACCCTGTATTTTGTTCCATAAGGAGCCTGTATGAAAAACAAATTCAGGAATTATTCCAGTTTCAGTTAACAAATAAATTTTTTGTTAAAACCCCCCAAAATTACTACAGTTTGCATAATAAGGGATAATTATATAAAAAAAACCTAATTGACACATACAATTTATGATGAACTATATCGGTCCTTTATGTAATATTGGTATAATTCAAAAACGAAATATCAAATTCGGTTTTTTTTAATTTCGGGTACTATTGAGACGAATCGCTCTTACCATACAGATCGAAGCCAAAATCTGTTTGATTCTGGCAAAAAATACTAAATTTCACAATTTTAGAAATAGGAGCTTAAAACCTCTACAGCAAAGTTCTCTGGTATCCTGAATCTGATGGTGTCATTTTCATTAAGATTCTATGACATTTAAGCCGTGTTTTCCCTTTTTTCAAAAATCAGGAAAACTTTCTCAGGCTCGCAACTTTTACCGGAAAAGACTAAGCTTGATGAAACTTATATATTAAAAATCAGTAGAGAAATTTGATTATTTTGATGTATTAATTGATATTTTTTAAGAGTCGATTTTTTAGAGTTTTGGTTACTATTGAGAGGACTCACTCTCACAATATAGTTCGTTACCACGAACCCTTTTATTCCTTTGTAAAAATCTGTGGAAAAGAAAAAAAGATCCCGTTTAGGCCTGTTGCAGTAGCAGCTGCCAATTTTCTTGAATTTCAAGCCAATATAAACCCCTCACTGTTCAAGCCAAGGGACAGAAAGTTTCTTATATAGGGGTTTGGACAAGGCAGTGTACTTTTTGTTTTGATCTGACTCTATTAACAGGAGCTATGGGTTTATTATTTTTTAAGAATGGACGTGATCATCTTCTACTAGGTTGCTAGCTACCATTGCAACCCGGATTACTAGGTTGCTAGCTAACGCTGCAACCCAGATGATTACAAACAGGAAAAAGCCTACGGTTTTTTCTTCTTTGAAATAGTAAGAGACGAACCTAAAAAGAATCAAGTAGCTAACTAAATCCATTGTATGCAATGGTTTGTTATTCGGATGATAGTCTTTTAAGATAATATTTATTTGAAATTGATTTACTATGGGCTACAGTTCGTTCCTTAATGTAATAATGTTAAAACTATTTCTTATAAGAACGTTTCTTTGCGTAATGGTTAGTACTTAGGACTTGAATCTTACGATCTGAGTTCAAATCTCAGTAGAGCTTTTCTATAACTTGTAGCTTACTTATACAACCATTTACGTTTCTGCCGTCATTCCTTCTTTTCAAAATTAAATTAGTTAATATAGCGTAGAGTTCGTTCTTTACCTTATGATTTATTAAGGATTATAATTAAAATGACAATGTATATAAGGAATCCTTTTATTACTTTAGTTACTAGGGACTACAGTTCTTTCCTTAATGTAATGATTTGTGTTGTGTCATCATGTATATAATGTCCTTCCTTAATATAAATTTTATGTAGAACTATGTCGATCCCTTAGGTAAATTTATTTAACAACAGGGATTTCCAGATAATAATTTTATTTCTCAATTATAAATATTCAAACGACTCAAAGCACTACGTAACTCATTTTAAAAGTAGAACTCTTTCTAATGGATTACAAACATGAAAAAGCCTACGGCTGTTTCTTCTTTGAAATAGTAAGAAACTAGCCTCAAACAATCAAGTAGCTAACTAAATCAAATGTATGTAATGGGTATTTATTCCAATGATCGTCTTTCAATGAAAATTTTAATATATTGACCAGAAATATAACTGTACTAGCCTTTACTATAGTTAAGTGGCCTTTAAAATTTAGTATAGGCAAGAGGTCGTTCTTTGTTATAAAAAAAACAAAATCAATTATCTTTGAAAAGACTGCAGCACAAAAATACATCAAAAATTCATGTTTTTTTTACAAAATTTATTCTACTTTACAAAATATTTTAATTTGAATTACAAAAGGCACTAGATGTGGCAATTTACTTTAAAATGAGCCATTATACAGCTCTCTTGGGTTTTCCAGTGCTCAGCTAGCTGAGAAGGAAAATCAAGCAGAAAGAAAAAAGATGCCGTTTGTGGAGAATATCGTGGTTAAAGTAAATTATCTAGATTTTCAAGCCAACATATTTTCCATGCTATTCAGGTCAAGATACGGTAAGTTTGCTATATAGAGGTTTTGGACAAGGCGGTTCTAATAGTATACTTCTTGTTTTGATCTGAATCTTTTTTCGGAAGTTATGGTTACTTTAGTTTTTATGGGGCATTATAGTTTTCTATGGGGCGTGATACAGTTTATTTTTCAAGTAAAACTGTAAAATTCAAACGAACAACAAGAAAAGATAACCATAGCTTGTTCAAGCATCTCCAACTTCAGAAAGAAAAAATAGGTCTTACATTGGGACCTATCTTTTCCAGGAAACAACACTACTTTCTGATGAAGGTTCTATTCTCGAGTGGTTGCAGGGCCATTCATGCTCTCTGCCTAACATAGAGACCCATCAGTGCCTCTCAATGATAGTCCACACAAATCAAGCAAACCAAATTCTGAAGTAAATTCTCCCCTTCGAGACAAGAAAAAAATATACGAGATGGAAGATCAATGATCAATTTTTTTAGTTCACACTACGTATTTAACAAAATTAATAGGACTGGAAAAAACGATGAAACAGTTTATCAACCAAATTTTTTTTTAATTTTTCCTATGAGTTTCTGTGTAATAGAAATCAATGGTAAGGTTTTAATTATAAACTTGGCTACAACCTACGGTTATGACATCATTGATCAATCTATAACACGAAATTATAATCTTAATTTAGTCCCCTGCTGATTTTGAATTGTAGGCAAAACCTGATAATGCTAAGAAAATCAGCCGTAAAAAAAAGAACTAAACAGAAAACTATGACTTGACGCAGCCAAGGCCTCTTAAATCTGCTTGAGAAACATGATATTGAAATATTTTAGAATCATTGTTAATTTGTACTTTTGATTTTTAGGAATACTAAATATAAAAAATTCAAAGAGCTGCTCAGGGCGATAGTCAAGAAGTACGAAATCAATTTGCACAATCAGAAAATGATGATTATGAAGAAATTCAGAGCAGAATAGAACGTTTACGCTCAGTGAATATCATTAACAAGGATGAAGTGAACGATCGAGTAAGGGAACTTGGCTCAGCAAAGAGCATTTTTGATTCTCTCGAAGGTGCTGTTACGAACTCAATTAAGAAAATTAAGAATTTAGCCAGGTCTGAAAATCGATACTTAGTATTTTACATGATGATTTTCATGGCATTTATTTTCGGATTCCTATGGCTTTATAAAAAGTTTTAGTTTTGATGATTTTGGAGGGGATGAGTTGACATCAAAGTGATGAGGGTATTTTTTACATAAAAGTGAAATTGAACATTTATTGCGTTTAGTTTGGCTCTCGGGTTATGTAGAAACTTTCTCATGAGTTCTTTTGTAGTTACTTGAAAAACTCATTAGAAACAGAAAGAAGTATGTGCTGAATAGGATATCTGTGTTGTCAATTTACAGAAACAAAAAATATAAATGCCTAAAGATGATATGAAATCATTAGAAAACTTATATGAAAATTTATATTTTAAATAATACTGAAAAATAATGAAATTTAATGGAAGTTATGCATAGTCTATTGAAGCAAACGAAAACTTTGAACGAACATGCCATAAGCTTATTTGCAGTTGATATACAGTACTGAAGAAGCAGAATTGTAAAAAAAAACAGAATTTGGTAGGGAAAGATAATCATAAATAAATTTTGTTTGTTAAGATTACCAACTTAGATTGTGGTCAAGGTATTACCATCTTTATTCGTAGTTTATATTTTGTTCAATATAATAATTTATATATCTAGTATTTTTTTTCTCTTTTTTTTCTGACTGGTGAAAGGGTCCCGAGAGTGGTCTCGAAATATTCGGTAATTTTGTATAATATTTAATGTTTTATAGTTTTTAGTTTTCACTATCTATAATAAAAATGCACTATTTTATATTTTTTTTTAAGAAAACACTGTTTTTCTAAATAAAACTGTTGAGAGACATTGTGGTCTTAGAAATTACTTACGCCCTGTAATTTCTTCCATATGGAGCCTGTATAAAAAAAAATTCAGAAATTATTCCAGTTTCAGTTAACAAATAATTTTTTTGTTAAAACCCCCAAAAATTACTACAGTTTACATAATAATGGATAATTATGTAAAAAACCTAATTGACAAATACAATTTATGATGAACTATATCGGTCCTTTATATAATATTGGTATTATTCAAAAACGGAATATCAAATTCTGTTTTTAAAAATTTTGGGTACTATTGAGACGATTCGCTATTACCATACAGATCGAAGCCACGAACTGTTGGATTCTGGCAAAAATTACTAAATTTCACAATTTTGGAAATAGGAGCTTAAAACCTCTACAGTAAGGTTCTCTGATATGTTGAATCTGATGGTGTGATTGTCATTAAGATTCTATGAAATTTAAGGCGTGTTTTCCCTTTTTTCAAAAATCAGGAAAACTTTGTCAGGCTCGTAACTTTTGTTGGGAAAGACTAAACTTGGCAGAATTTATATATTTAAAATCAGCAGAGATATTCGATTATTTTGATGTATTTATTGATATTTTTTAGAGCCGGTTTTGTAGAGTTTCGGTTACTATTGAAAGAAGTCACTCTCACTATGTAGTTCGTTACCACGAACTGTTTGATTTCTAATGTAACTATCTGTGGAAAAGAAAAAAAAGATACCGTTTAGACCTAATGCAGTAGCAGCTGTCACTTTTCTTGAATTTCAAGCCAATATAAACCCCTCGCTGTTCAAGCCAAGGGACAGAAAGTTTCTTATATACGGGTTCAGACAAGGCAGTTCCAATGGTGTACTTTTTGTTTTGATAAAATTGTGATCATCTCATACTAGGTTGCTAGTTACCACTGCTAATATTCTTTTTTATAGGAACGTTTCTTGGTGTAATGATTAGCACTTAGGACTTTGAGTCTTGCAATCTGAGTTTGAATCTCAATAGAGCTTTTTTATAACTTGTAGCTTACATATAAAACCAGTTAGGATTCTGCCGTCATTCCTTCTTTATAAAATTAAATTAGTTACTATGGCCTAGAGTTCTTTCTTTACTTTATGATTTATTAAGGATTACAATTAAAATAACAATGTATATTAGGAATTCTTTTATTCCTTCAGTTACTAGGGACTACAGTTCATTCCTTAATGAAATTTGTTATTCAAATGGTTCTCTTTTAATGTAATTTTATTACTTCAGTTACTATGGGCTAGAGTTCGTTCCTTAATGTGATGATTTTTGTTGCGTCATCATGTATATAATGTCATTCTTTAATATAAATTTTATGATGAACTATGTCGATTCTTCAGGTAAATTTATCAGGGATTTCCAGGTAATGATTTTCTTTTTCAATTGTAAATTTTCAAGCGACTCAAAGCACTGCGTAACTCATTTTAAAAGGTAGAACTTCTTTTAATTGATTACAAACAGGAAATAGCCTACGGCTCATTCTTCTTAAATATAGTAAAAGACTAGCCTCAAACAATAAAGTAGCTAACTAAATCAAATGTGTGTAATGGATTTTTATTCCAATGATCGTCTTTTAATGGAAACTTTTAATATATTGACCTTAAATATAACTGTACTAGCCTATACTATAGTTAAGTGGCCGATAAAATTTAGTATAGGCAAGAGGTCGTTCTTTATTATAAAAAAAAATTAATTATCTTTGAAAAGAATGCAGTACAAAAATACATCAAAAATTCATGTTTTTTAATGAAATTGATTCTACTGTACAAAATATTTTATCATTAATGACAAAAGGCACTAGATATAGCAATTTACTTTAAAATGAGTCATTAATAAGTTCTCTATTGTTTTCTAGTGCCCAGCTGGCTGAGGAAGAAAATAAAACGGAAAGAAAGAAAGATGCCGTTATTGGAGAATTTCGTGGTTAAAGTCAATTATCTTGATTTTCAAACCAACATATTTTCCTTGTTATTCAAGCCAAGATACGGTAAGTTTGCTATATAAAAGTTTTGGACAAGGCGGTTCTAATAGTATACCTCTTGTTTTGATCTGAATCTTTTTTCAAGAGTCATGGTTACTTTAGTTTTTATGGGGCGTTATAGTTTTCTATGGGGTGTGATTGTCTCTTACTAGGATGCTAGCTGCCGCTGGAACCTGGATTCCTTTAAAATGAGCCACTGAACAACTCTCTACAATGTTCCAGTGCCGTGCACTCTACGGAATATAAAGTTTTAATATAACTTTACCAAGAACTTATTGGTTGCTTCAAAAATGAAATATCTTTGAAAAGACTGCAGTATGAAAAGACATAAAAATGCAGTTTTTAGTGGAAAAATGTATTCTGTTTTAAAAATAATTTGTTTAGGAGTTATGGCTTTTTTTAGGAGTTTTGAGTTTCTATATTTCTTAACATTGAAAGTGATCGTCTCTTACTAGGTTGCTAGTGACGGCTCCAACCCTAGGTTTTATAGGTTGCTAGCTACCGCTGCAGCCCTAGGTTTTATATGTTGCTAGCTACCACTGCAACCCTAGGTTTTATTAATTAACATGGCTGAACTTTACAATAGTAGATGGAAATTTCTTTAATATCAATTCTGACTATGCTGTCATTTAAATTAATATGTTCAACGGAAATCCACATTAAACTGTGGAATTATAGCAGAGAAAAGGGAAAGCTAATTAAGTTTTTACTCTGAAATGAGTCGAATTCACATTTCTATAAAATGTAAACACAAAATCTTATCCAAAAATATTTTCAAGCTTATATTCATTTCTGTTTTATGACTATTGAGGTTTACTCGGGAACCAATACTTTCATAAGCTATGATGATTAGTGAAAACTTTTATCTCTGAGCGGAAAAAAGATCGGTTCCACCTTATGATGAAACTTCTGATTCAAGTTTGTAAATCTAATATTTTCGTTTCTTGGCAATTAGGACATTAAACAATAGTTATTGAATTTCCAATTAGTCCTCAAACATTCAATTTCAACGGTTTTAGCTGTTAAAATTCAGTTTGTTTAATAAACGTTAAAATATATAATTTTTGTTGAAAACCAAACTTTTTTTTAAATGTGGAATAACGCCAACAGTAGATCATGGTGGGGAAACCAGCATTAATTAGACGCTGCTTTACTTCTATATTGCGAGAGACACTCTTCGAAATTAATTCAAACAAAGAAATTCACCAGTTGGACTTTGTATCCACACTTTAAGCACTATTTGGTATTCCAATCCATTTCAGAGACAATGCTGTAGCGTTGCCTATAGTAAAGGCCATACGCCTCCAATGTTTTATTTTTTTTCCCAGAGGCACTTAATATGGAAGGGGTCGTCGTAGAAACTTCAAATGGGGCTCATTCAATTGGAAATCGAGAGTTCTAGTGCCCTTTTTAATAGTCGAAAAAGATTGGAGGGCAGCTAGCCCCCCATCCACCCACCATTCCCCCAAACACATCCAATCAAAATTTTTAGACAGCCATTTTCTTCAGCTTAGCTGGTTTACTGATAGAAATTATGTTTTTAAAAAGGAAACTCACCCACTACCCTCGGGACAAGGGATTTAAGTTATGCCCTGGGGGCAGATAATCTTTTTGCAAAAGGCTTTGTCTTAGAAAACTCAAAACAGAATCATTCGATTGGACATAAAAGGGCTAGTGACCTTTTGATTAGTTGAAAGTGATTGGTGTGTAACTAGCCCCCCTCCCCCCCCACGCCCATCATTTCCCCACACACATCCAATAAAAATTTTCAGATAGCCAATTTGTTCAGCGTAGTTGATTTCCAGATAGAAAATATGTTTTTGAGGAGTACACTCCCCAAAAACCTCAGGGCAAGGGTTTTATGTTATACCATAGGGGCATATAAGGTTTTTATAGAAGGCGTTGTCGTAGAAACTTCAAAAAAGGCTCATTCGATTGGAAATTCAAAAAGCTAGTGCCCTTTTTAATAGTCGAAAGTGATTGGAGGGCAACTAGCCCCCTAGGGCCATTATTCCCCCAAACACATCCATTCAAAATTTTGAGATAGCCATTTTTTTCAGCGTAGTTGATTTCTAGATAGAAAATATATTTTTGAGGAGGACACTCACCCACAACCCTCAGGGCAAGGGTTTTAAGTTATACCCTGGGGGCATATAAGCTTTTTATAGAAGATGTTGTCGTAGAAACTTCAAATCGGGCTCAATTGATTGGAAATTAAAGGGCTAGTGCCATTTTTAATAGTCGAAAGTGATTGATGTGTAACTAGCCCTCCCTCCCCCCACGCCCATCATTTCCCCAAACACATCGAATCAAAATTTTGAGATAGCCATTTTGTTCAGCGTAGTTGATTTCCAGATAGAAAATATATTTTTGAGGAGGACACTCCCCCACAACCCTCAGAGCAAGGGTTTTATGTTATGCCCTGGGGGCAAATAAGGTTCTTATAGAGGGCGTTGTCGTAGAAGCTTCAAAAAAGGCTCATTCGATTGGAAATTCAAAAAGCTAGTGCCCTTTTTAATAGTCGAAAGTGATTGGAGTGTAACTAGCCCCCCCTGCCCCCCACGCCCAACATTTCCCCAAACACAACGAATCAAAATTTTGAAATAGCCATTTTGTTCAGCGTAGTTGATTTCCAGATAGAAAATATGTTCTTGAGGAGGACACTCCCCAAAAACCTCAGAGCAAGGGTTTTAAGTTATGCCCTGGGGGCAAATAAGGTTTTTATAGAAGGCGTTGTCGTAGAAGCTTCAAAAAAGGCTCATTCGATTGGAAATTCAAAAAGCTATTGCCCTTTTTAATAGTCAAAAGGGATAGGAGTGCAACTAGCCCCCCCCCCCCACCACGCCCAATATTCCCCCAAACACATCCAATCAAAATCTTGAGATAGCCATTTTGTTCAGCGTAGTTGATTTCTAGATAGAAAATATATTTTTGAGGAGGACACTCCCCCACAACGCTCAGGGCAAGGGTTTCAAGTTATACCCTGGGGGCATATAAGCTTTTTATAGAAGATGTTGTCGTAGAAACTTCAAAACAGGCTCAATCGATTGAAAATTAAAGGGCTAGTGCCCTTTTTAATAGTCTAAAGTGATTGGATTGCAACTAGCCCCCCCCTCCCCACGCCCATCATTTCCCCAAACACATCCAAGCAAACTTTTGAGATAGCCATTTTGTTCAGTGTAGTTGATTTCCAGATAGAAAATATGTTTTTGAGGAGGACACTCCCCCAGAACCTTCAGGGCAAGGGTTTTAAGTTATGCCCTGGGGGCATATAAGGTTTTTATAGAAGGTGATGTCGTAGAAACTTCAAAACATGCTCATTCGATTGTAAAGTCAAAGAGATAGTGCCCTTTTTAATAGTCGAAAGTGATTGGAGGGGAACTAGCCCCCCCCCCCACGCCCATCATTTCCCCAAACACATCTAATCAAAGTTTTGAGATAGACATTTTGTTCAGCTTAATTGATTTTCACATAGAAAACATGTTTTTGAGGAGGAAAATCCCCCACAACCCTCAGGGCAAGGGTTTTAAGTTATGCCCTTGGAGCATATAAGGCTTTTATAGAAGGCGCTGTCATAGAAACTTCAAAAATGGCTCATTCGATTGAAAATTCAAGGGGATAGTTCCCTTTTTAATAGTCAAAAGTGATTGGATGGAAACTCGCCCCCCCCCCCCCCCACGCCCATTATTCTCCCAAACGCATCAAATCAAAATTTTGAGATAACCATTTTGTTCAGCGTAGTTAATTTCCAGATAGAAAATATATTTTGAGGAGGACAATCCCCCACAACCCTCAAGGCAAGGGTTTTAAGTTATGCCATGGGGGCATATAATGTTTTTATAGAAGGCGTTGTCGAAGAATCTTCAAAAAAGGCTCATTCGATTAGAAATTCAAAGGGCTAGTGCGCTTTTTAATAGTCGAAAGTGACGTTATCTGGGCCATTTTGTCCAGCGTAGTTCATTTCCAGATAGAAAATATATTTTGAGGAGGAAACTCCCCCACAACCCTAAGGGCAAGAGTTTTAAGTTATGCCCTGGGGGCATATAAGGTTTTTATAGAAGGCGTTGTCGTAGAAACTTAAAACAGGCTCATTCAATTGGAAATTCAAAGGACTAGTGCTCCTTTTAATAGTCGTAAGTGATTGGAGGGCAACTAGCCCCCCCACGCTCATCATTCCCCCAAACACATTCAATCCAAATTTGAGATAGCCATTTTGTTCAGCGTAATTGATTTCCAGATAGAAAATATATTTTTGAGGAGGACACTCCCTCACAACCCTCAGGGCAAGGTTTTAAATTATGCCCTGGGGGTATATAAGGTTTTTATAGAAGGCGTTGTCATAGAAAATTCAAAAAAGGTTCATTCGATTGGAAATTCAAAGGTATAGCGCCCTTTTTAATAGTCGAAAGTGATTGGAGGACAACTAGCCCCTCTCCCCTACTCATCATTCCCCCAAACACATTGAATCAAAATTTTGAGATAGCCATTTTGTTCAGCGTAGTTGATTTCCAGTTAGAAAATATGTTTTTTAGGAGGACAATCCCCCACAACTTTCAGAACAAGGGTTCTAAATTATGCCCTGGGGGCATATAAGGTTTTTACAGAAGGTGTTGTCGTAGAAACTTCAAAAAAGGCTCATTCGATTAGAAATTCAAAGGGGTAGTGCCCTTTTCAATAGTCGAAAGTGATTGGAGGGCAACTAGTCCCCCCATGCCCATAATTCCCCAAAACACATTCAATAAAAATTTTGAGATAGCTGTTTTGTTCAGCGTAGTTGATTTCCAGATAGAAAATAGGTTTTTAGGAGGACAATCCCCCACAACCCTTAGGACAACGGTTTTAGGTTATGCCCTGGGGGCATATAAGGTTTGTATAGAAGGCATTGTCGTAAAAACTTCAAAAAAGGCTCATTCGATTGAAAATTCAAAGGGCTAGTGCCCTTTTTAATAGTCGAAAGTGATTGGAAGGTAACTAGGCCCCCCCCCTTCACCCATCATTCCCCCAAACACATCCAATCAGAATTTTGAGATAGCCATTTTTTTCAGCGTAGTTGATAGAAAATATATTTTTGAGGAGGATACTCCCCCAAAAACCTCAAGGCAAATGAAACTCAGAGAGGAGAGAAACTAACAAAATGAAAAATAAAATCAAAAAGGGTGAAAAAACGAGGATTTTTTCAGCCAGTGGCGAACCATGAAGATGACAAAATATAAGCAAATATTTCGACAAGTACCTCCACCAAGTCGCCCTCAGTGCTAAACAAAAAAGAAGAAAAAGAAAAAAACGAAAATCTAACCTTTCGAAGTTTACTTTACAAAGACAGAACAGACACTGAATAAAAACCAGACAGGAATCAATGAAAATGAATTTACCAAGATGATTGGGCAAGGATCTTTTGCCTTGCAATAGTTTTAGCTGGTCTACAATTTTGGTTTTCATTAGATATGCAAATAGGTTCTTTTAAGTTATACCGGATGAAAATATTGATTGAGTCCTTCAAGATTAAACTATCGTAAATTGGGCTTAATGAAATATCTCCAGTATCCCTATATATTGCTAAATTTTGGTTCATATATTTTTTATCTCAATTACCTCTTTAAAAGTTTGTGGTACGCCATTTACAGTTGATATTAAAGTTGCCTCGTCAAACAGAACTAGATGGGTCGGATTTTCGTATATCCGTATATCCTCGTTTTTTCACCCTTTTTGATTTTACTTTTCATTTTGTTAGTTTCTTTCCTCTCTGGGTTTCATGTCATGTATAGCCTATGTGGTCTAAGAATGTATTTACCTCAAGGCAAGGATTTTAAGTTATACCCTGGGGACATATAAGGTTTTTATGGATGGCGGTGTCGTAGAAACTTCAAAAAAGGCTCATTCGATTGAAAATTCCGAGGGCTAGTACCCTTTGTAGGAGTCGACAGTGATTTGAGGGCAACTAACCCCCCTCTCACACCCACCTTTCCCCCAAACACATCCAATCAATATTTTAAGACAGCCATTTTATTAAACGTAGTTTTAAGTTTAGGAAATTAGGTCTTTGAGAATTACAACTCCCCCAAAGCCCTCAAGGCAAGGGTTGTAATTTAAGGATTCTCCGAATCCTTCATATTATTTCTTATAGATGGGATGCTCTTATAAACTTTAGAGAGGGCTCATTTGATTGAACATTGAAAGTTCTTGTTCACTTTTTAAGAGTCAAAAGAGATTGAAGGGCAACTAGCCCCTCTCCCTACTCCTCGCCCTTAACGCACCAGACAAAAATTTTGATAAGGACATTTTGTTAAAATAGTTCAAAGTTCTGATAAAACTCCGGTGTCGACACAGCCCACCAGGGCCCGGGGATAGGCGTTACAATTTATACTCTGGGGGTATATAAACAATCAAATAATCATTAAATAAAAAATCAATGGAAACAAACATACAATAGATATTAATGTAAATTTATAAATAAATTCAGTTTTTTAAATTAGTTTTCTTATATTACTAAATTTTAGTTAATAGAAAACTAAAGGTCATAAAGGCATTAAGGTTTCGATGTTTTATTGTTTTTTAGTTGTGCACTAAGATTAGTGAAAACAGGGCCACCAACGGGAAGGTTGTGCACAGCCAGCCCCGTCCGTCCACCCTTTAGGATTAAACCCGACTCCCTAATATCCTCCCATTTATAGTGCAAATGTGATGATAGCCTTATATAGTGCTTGTTAATTGTTATCTTTTTTGTAAAGTTATTTTAGTTTTTTAATTAATTGTTTTCTGTTACTAAGTTTTAGACAATAGAAAACAAAAGGTCAAAAAGACCATAAAGCTTTAATGTTTTATTGGGTCTTTTTCTAAATACTCCTCATTTTGTTGTGTAAAGCCAGCCCTGCCCGCCCACCCCTTAGCATTAAACCAGACACCCTGATATCCTCTCATTTCCAGTGCAAATGGGAGGATATGTCTGTCCCACCCCGTAATATCCTCGCATTTGCAGCGCAAATGGCAGGATAGCTCTGTATACTACTTCTGAATGGTTATCTCTTGTGTAAATTTATTTTAGTTTTTTAGATTAATTTTCTTATGTTACTAAATTTTAGACAATAGAAAACTAAAGGTCATAAGGGCAATAAGGTTTCGATGTTTTATTGTTTTTAGTTGTGCACTAAGATTAGTAAAAACAGGGCCACCAACGGGAAGGTTGTGCACAACCATCCCCGTCTGCCTACCCTTTAGGATTAAACCCGACCCCCTAATATCCTCCCATTTATAAGTGAGGATAGCCTTATATAGTGCTTGTTAATTATTATCTCTTTTATAAAGTTATTTTAGTTTTTTTAATTATTTTTTTTCTGTTACTAAGTTTTAGACAATAGAAAACAAAAGGTCAAAAAGACCATAAGGGTTTAATGCTTTACTGGGTCTTTTTCTAAAAACTCCTGATTTTGTTGTGTACAGGCAGCCCTGCCCGCCCAACTCTTAGCATTAAACCTGACGCCCTGATATCCTCTCATTTCCAGTGCAAATGGGAGGATAGGTCTGTCCAACCCCGTAATATCCTCCCATTGGCAGAGCAAACGGCAGGATAGCTCTATATACTGCTTGTGAATGGTTATCTCTTTTGTAAAGTTTTTAGTTTTTTAGATCAATTTTCTTTTGTTACTAAGTTTTAGACAATAGAAAACTAAAGGTCATAAGGGCAATAAGGTTTCGATGTTTTATTGTTTTTTAGCTGTGCACTAAGATTAGTGAAAACAGAGCCACCAACGGGAAGGTTGTGCACAGCCAGCCCCGTGCGCCCAACCTTTAGGATTAAACCTGACCTTCTAATATCCTCCCATTTGTAGCGCAAATGTTAGGATAGCCTTATATAGTGCTTGTTAATTGGTATCTCGTTTGTAAAGTTATTTTGGGTTTTTTAATTAGTTGTTTTCTGTTACTAAGTTGTAGACAATAGAAAACAAAAGGTCACAAAGACCATAAGGCTTTAATGTTTTATTGGGTATTTTTCTAAAATCTCCTGATTTTTGTTGTGTACAGACAGCCCTGCCCACCCACCCCTTAGCATTAAACCCGACGCCCTGATATCCTCTCATTTCCAATGCAAATGGGAGGATAGGTCTGTCCAACCCCATAATATCTTCGCATTTGCAGTGCAAATGGCAGGATAGCTCTATATACTGCTTGCGAATGGTTATCTCTACTGTAATGATATTTTAGTTTTTTAGATTAATTTTCTTATGTTACTAAGTTTTAGACAATAGAAAACTAAAGGTGATAAGGGCAATAAGGTTTCGATGTTTTATTGTTTTTTAGTTGTGCACTAAGATTAGTGAAAACAGGGCCACCAACGTGTTTTTGTGTACAGCCATCACCGTAAGCATTTTTGCTTACGTAGGTATATATGTAGCATTTTTGATGCATAAGGAAGTTATCGAGTATTTTGGATTGCAATAGGTTGCATACGTTGCGTCAAGACTGGGCTGGGTAATTGTAGGCAGAGAAAAGACAAGACAGATAGTCCAAGTAATTGAGGCAAATGTTTAAATGGCTATGGCAAGAGTAAATGGCAGGAGTATGAATGACTCTCTTATTTGACACATACTTGTCAGGTTAGTTTTTGGTAAGGCATGCCTGCCTAGAGTCTTAGGCATGCTGATCAAGAATTTAAAAAAGAGGCAAACAAGGCACACCCGCCTATGGTCTTAAGAAGGTTGACCAAGAATTTAAAATTGACATAGGACCATAAATTTGCTTGAAAAATACAGGCAAAACAATCGTTTAAAGCCATTTTTATCTTTCAAATAGTACCTATTCGTTGCCTAAGCTTTTAGTAGCCTCTGGTCTTTCCTTCCTGTTTTGCTTTAAGGGCTCATTTGTGCATTAAGATGATAGAGCGATGTAATAGACACGGGTGAAGCTTCAACGTTTGTCTGTTGCCCAGCTACGTAGGTACATTTTGTAAGCCCTCCCTGCTAACAATTTTAAGATTTTCCAGGGACATTAATTCACAAAATGAAGGGAGGCAATGATTTAACTATTTTAAAATGAAGACTAAAGAATGTATTTCTTATGTTCGAAATCCGTGGAATATATTCCAGCTAACGTGTCTAATGACACAGTGACACTTTTATTTCGTTTAATCAGTTGCAGTAAAATTCATACTTACGTCATTACTCCACGTCGAAACAGTTCTGAAATAAAAGTGGTAAGCTTTAAGCTAGAGAAACTAAAAATAATTGTTTCTCAGGAAACTTAGCATAATCATAACTTTGTCAACAATTTTTTTTTAGTTTACATATAACGCTTAAGCGACTCAGTGGCAGTGAAAGAGGCAAATAAAAAAGTCTTTCTAATATCTAAAAGCCCGCCATGATTGGTATTGTGACTGGTTTTAATTGACGGATAACGATTGTCTTGAAATTAAAGGAGAGATAGTAGGAAGAACACAATGCAGGATAGAATAATAAGGAAAAGAGAGACAAAATGCTAAGAAGAGGCGGGTATGACTATGGACTGTTCGAATCATCTTATACATGAATTAAGACAAGGTGGGATCTGTTTTCCGTAATTTTTGCATAAACTTCTTAAGATATATACACCTTATGACTCTTGTTGCACCATTCATGGGGAGGGTCAGTACGGCTTAAATTTGTCAATTGAAATTAAGATCAAAGGTTTAAGGCAAATTGTTAATTTGTAAAAATTCTCATCATAAAATGCAGCGCTAGTAGAAAGAGCCTAAAATAACGAATTTCGAACTTGTTATAAGAAAGTATACTTTCGATATATTTTCCTATGGACTTGAAAATTGTAGGCGAACTGATCATTAAAATAATTTTATTATGTAAAATAGAAAGTTCAGATAAGCAAATTCTTGAAATCAGGCAGTACCCTTCTCTTGCCCCGAAATGACGAACCTGTGTGTGACTTCAAAACCAGTGACCAATTCATGTACACCTTAACGAGATGGGGAAAGTAAAACAGGATCGCTAAAGTTATTATGCAAACTGCAAAAATAATTAGGGTAAATAGTTTTAATTTTTTAATCAAAACTAGAAAAATACCAGAAAATGTGTAATTTGTTTCACCTATTACTTCATACCTTCAATTTTAAACCTTCAACACGTGATTTGCTGTTCCTTCCTTTAGATACATAATATCAAAATGAATTTTGAGGATTTTGCGCAGAAGTTTGAGGCTCTCTATATGGAGCTCAGAGGATTAGTCACCCTATCAGAGCTGCCAGCCACTCATGTAACTTCACAGAAAGTTTCTGAATTGAGAAGATTATATGACCGACTGGATATTGCGGCTTCTAATATGCCTAATCGTTTTGCTGCCAAAGAAAAGACGCGAAAATACTGGACAGATCTGATGAACTTGGATGGTGAGATCAAAGAAAGAAGAAGACAGCAAGAAAGAGCAAGTCTTTTGGAGGAAAGTTCTTTAGCCCGACGCAAGCCTGAAGAAATTAGGCTCAATGTAGATGCTGAGCTAGAATACCGACAATCAGTTGATAGGACTAAGTCGAATCTCGACAGCATGATCGAAGCTTCACAGGCCATGGTTTCAACCTTGAGAACCCAGAGAGTTACTATAAAAGGAATCAAGTTACGTGCCCTAGATGCTGCCAATTCCATTGGAATGGGGTCTACCGTAATTAGATTAATAGAAAAGAGAAAGATAATAATATAAGAAATACATGATTACAAGAATCAATATTTTACGATAAGCTACCTTTTTCTATAACACTGTAGTAGTAATTGTTATTTTTAACATTATAAAAGAATTTAGATATAGGTATGTAAAATGCAGTAATTCTTTTAGTGGTTTTTAAATTAATCCCTTAATAAAATTGTAGTGGTATACAAGTGTACTTATTGCGGTTTTAACGAAAGGGTGAAGTAAAAAAGAAAATTATGAACCCTTGATTATTGCAAGCTGGTAAAACCTCTTTTTTTTGGAGAAAAGAAGATGTCAAAAACGGTAGAGCGCCTGCTTAAGCAGGATCAGTTACTCATCCATTTATTTTATGGGCTTTTAGTGCGCATTCTCCTCATATTATGGAGCTATATCCATGACATTTATATTGAACCAAAGTATACGGATATTGATTATGTTATTTACACAGGTGCAGCCAAGTACATTACAATGGGAGAGTGACCATACAAACAGGAAACTTATCGATATACCCCCTTGCTTTCACAAATCCTAACAGCCAATGTGTAAATAAGTAATGCATGTGGAAAGATTTTATTTGTTATATTTGACATAGTAATTTCATGGCTTATTTTTAAATCCGTAAGGTATCCAGAATATCGGCTAATCAGTGCGTTAATATGGCTTTACAATACTGTGGTTATAGCTATATCCACAAGAGGAAGCTCTGAGTCTGTTATCGTTTTTTTTAGTGCTGTGTAGTGTGTACTTTTGGAAGCGAGAGGAGTATTCGTTAGCTGGCTTTTTCCATGGGCTGGCTATCCACTTTAAGATATATCCTCTCACTTATTCTCCTCTAATATACTTTGCACTGGGAAATTGTATTTTAACAGTGAATAGAAGGCAATCAAAGTTTCTGCTAATGACTATTGTCACTTTTCTCTCATTCACTGCTTCCTATTATAATTTTTATGGATGGGAGTTCTTAGAGGAAACTTATTTTTATCATGCATATCGACCAGATCCAAAACACAATTTTTCAGTTTTCTTGTATTTTGGATTTTGCATAATCTTTTATGCGCACAGATATTAAAGCCTGGTAAGTTTTGAATTTGGCATGTTTATCATTGTTTATTCTTTTGTCACTTTGAATGAGGTTGTTACCACGCATTGATTAGAACGTATACGTATTAGAAGAAAAGCAAAGTGTTTTCATTGGGAAGTTTTCCAGGATTTATGGTGTTATGCTTGAACTAAAAAAACGTACTCCTGCAGTATATTTTACAAATTGATACGGACTACTGGAATCAACTTAAAAGAAAACTGGTTCCAGAAACTTCCAATCTGAGAAGATACTTTCTCGGTGGCCCCAGATTAGGGAGGTGGGGGGGGGGTGGGAGAGGAGGAGAGTACCTGCTTAGATTTTGAAAAATTAAAAAGAGATTTCTGGTTTTTCCTACTCATGTTATGGAAAATCAAATCTTTATTACGGAAATAACTTTAATAATATTGATGCAAAATTAATTCCTAAAATATTTGGGCAAAAGGGGTTGGCTACAAAGTTTTAAAAAGAGTATTTCAGCTAACTGTGGTAACTTTTTTCTTACATCAAATTCAGAAATGATGAGGTTATCCCTTGAATACAATCAACTGTAGATCAATCCGGTGAAAATCAATCATAGAGATAATGAAGAGTATTGTCAAAATTTACATTAAATTATCATCAGAACATATGAAGGACAAACAAAAATGATGTGGCTTTTCGCCTGAATACTATCTAGGCTGCATCAATCCTGAGAAACATCAAATACAGAGCTAATGAAGAGTATAATTATAATTACATCAAATCAGTCTCTTGGAAACAAAGAAACAAATACAGGAGTAATGATTTGTATCGTAGAAATCACATTGACAAGGTCACTGTTTAGAATATGTTGAAAAGAAACAAAGGGATTGATTTTTCTCGTAAGAAACAGAAGAGAAACATATCGAACAAATTAATCAAATTCTACAATAATTTTTATAGAAGTTGCCAGTTGACGAAAAAACATTTTCGTCAACCTGTGTCAAACATTTCTGAGAACATTTTTTTATTTTAGTTCTCAGTTCAGGATCGCTAAAGTTATTATGTAAACTGCAAAAATAATTATGGTGTCTGAGCAATAGTTTAAATTTTTTAAGCAAAACTAGAAAAATACCAAAAAATGTGTAATTAGTTTCACTTATTACTTCATATAAGAAGTAATAACTGAGTGTAATATTTATAAACGTTTGTCCGTCGTCAATATAATTTATTTTAATTTAGTTTTCACTTCAGGATTGTTTAAGTTCTCAGTTCAGGATTGCTAAAGTTATTGTGCAAACTGCAAAAATAATTATGATATCTAAGCAATAGTTTTAATTTTTTAATCAAAACTAGAAAAATACCAGAAAATGTGTAATTAGTTTCATTTATTACTTCATACCTTCAATTTTAAACCTTCAACACAAGATTTGCTGTTCCTTCCCTTAGATAAATAATGTCAAAAGGAATTTTGAGGATTTTGCGCAGAAGTTTGAGGCTCTCTATATGTAGCTCAGAGGATTATTCACCCTATCAGAGCTGCCAGCCACTCGTGTAACTTCACAGAAAGTGTCTGAATTGAGAAGATTATATGACCGAATGGATATTGCGGCTTCTAATATGCGTAATTGTTTTGCTGCCAAAGAAAACACGCAAAAATACTGGACAGATCTGATGAACTTGGATGGTGAGATCAAAGAAAGAAGAAGACAGCAAGAAAGAGCAAGTCTTTTGGAGGAAAGTTCTTTAGCCCGACACAAGCCTGAAGAAATTAGGCTCAATGTAGATGCGTAGCTAGAATACCGACAATCAGTTGATAGGACTAAGTCGAATCTCCACAGCATGATCGAAGCTTCACAGGCCATGGTTTTAACCTTGAGAACCCAGAAAGTTACTATAAAAGAGATCAAGTTACGTGCCCTAGATGCTGCCAATTCCATTGGAATGGGGTCTACCGTAGTTAGATTAATAGAAAAGAGAAGCGATCAGGACATGACAATTGCTCATGACATTCATTCGTTGGCTGCATTCTTGTTTTTGTTTTTCTCATTCTTCTGATTGTATATTTCTGAAAAAAAAAAATGACAACGTGATTGAAATTATTCGAGTCTTTGAGGACTGCGATAAGAAAAATATTTATCTTCCGACGTTTGTCATTGTAGAACCTGCTGAGGTCCCCTATGTTCATGGCGAAGTGTCCGCCGTTCTTACTAGACAAATGACCCAAATCTTAAACGGTTAGATGCCTTTATGAATCGTAAGAATTTAGATATATCCTCCGTGGCCCAAACTATAGATGATCCTGAAAAGTCATCGTATGCAGTTATAGTGAAAAATCCTCCTCGTGACCTAGACAAGCCTGTTCTCAGAAACGAATTTCTTAGAAAGGTATGTGGGAATTTTTGTGATAAAATTGTCGAGCTAAAGCCAAATGAAGTAAACTGGCGTGTCGTCACTGCCTCAAAAGCAGATGCAGAAGCTTTGCTACAGCCTCTTGCGAGCGGTAGCCCAAACGTCGAGGCCAAGATTAAAAGTAGTGCCTACTTCGGGATCATTAGAGGCGTCCTGGTTGATTTTCTATGATGATATACGAACCCTAATTCCTAATTGCATTGTTGCCAAGCAAATTGGTCACTCCCGCTCGTTCAGGTTGCAGTTCGAGTCAAAAACTGATTTAATGAATGCGATAGCGAATCCGCCAGCGATTGGTTTCGAGAAAATTTAGGTTTCAGAGTTTTTATTTCTTCCTCCAAGGTGCTACAAATGTCAAGCCTATGGGCATATTTCTGGCACGTGCAAGAACTCTTCTATTTGTTCAGTTTGGTCCCTATTCTAGACCGAAAAAATAGGCACTATGTAAATCTACTTATCATCCCTGCTATAGCTACAAGTGTCCCATAGCTCAGTCTCTGCTAAAACAGATTTGGAAATAATGCTGTGTTCAACTTCGATTCTATCATGGAACGTAAACGGAAAAGTTTCTGATAAATTGTTTTATTTTTTATTTGTTTTTATTCGTTTTAAATAAAATTGTTTTATTTTTGCTGCATAAGGTGGTATGAAGTGGGTCCGGCTCGGCTGCAATTTAATCGTTTTAAAAAAGAGTGTAGGGGACGTTTAAGGTTTAAAGTAATTTTTTCTTAAAGTTATCATCACTGAATGAGATGAAGGTGGGTTTTTTAAATAATAACAAAAAATACACCAAAAATTTTTTTTAGGGTATTAATTCTTGTATTTAGGGTAACGATAAAATATTATTGTTATTATTAAATTAGTGTCCGAAAATGAAACACAAAAGTGAAAAATCAACACCTGCAATAACTGAAATAAGAAAGAAAAAAATATGACGACTAAAATTTTTTTTTTTTAAATTTTGATCGATGTAGCCTGTAGTCAACAAATGATTCAGCTGCTTTTTTAAGCTTTGTCACCAAAATTAGCTTTTCCGCGTTTTGCTTCTTAACATCAGATCGGAACCTACCCAATTTTTCCCTTTCCAGTCTCTCTTTGAGGCTACTCAAAGCAATTTGAATATCTTGTCGAGTTTCTCGTACTATTGATAGAAGTTTAGGGTCATATGTGCTTGCAAGGTCTCTATCGAGAGAAACTAAAAAATTTTCTATTTCCTTTATTTGATCATTTACTGAAAGTGTAAAAATTTTCTTATCTTTCTTAGCCCATGGCACGAGAGTACGGCTTTGGCTTGGTATGTCTGTTGTATGAATTATTTGTTTCTCAACCGTACTAATTGTTTCTTTAAGTGTAAACGGATTTTGGATTCAATCTTCCGTTGTGGTTCCCATTTGTGTACAATTTAGTGATTCACAAATGAAATTCATTGGAATCGACTCTATTTGTGTCATATTTTGGACACAGTTTCGAGAATTGTGTCATATTTACAACTATCGTAGAGATGTAATCGTCATCTAATTCATCGACATCATTTATTTCACAGAACAACTTCAGATTTTCTCTGTCTTCTTTATCCATTGAGTCGTGAGGTTTTTCTGACCCCCAAAAATCTACATACTGGCCATTTCCTATCCTAAATTTGGTATTTACTTCAATACTATCACTTTTTTTATTTTACAAATGGTTGACAAAATTGTTGATAAAATGAGACCCTTTAAGTAGCATACCATCAGCCTTTCTGCAAATTTCAGAAGCTTCACTTTTAGTTTTAGGAGTTAGAAATGCGGTCAAACAAGAGGATTTCCCCCTTGCCCCTTCCCCCTTCCCAACACAATTATAAGCATGTTTTATTTTCTCAATTTTACAATCCTTGAACTTTGCTTCCTTGAAATCTATATACCTTAAATTGTCTCGTATGCTTACTTCACAAAAGAAAGCCATGTTTTTTGTTTTATCTTTTGTTTCCAAAATAATTGTGCTGGTTTCCACTTCTTTCGACCAGTCAACATCTACGTATCTGCCACCATTTATAATAAATTTAGTGTATTCTTTAATACTTTCATCATTATTTTCTTTTAAATGCAGCATATGTCTTTTAATGATATCTAAAGAGGCGCTACTAAGTGATCCATTTAATTTCTCGCAAATTTCAGCAGCTTCTTTTCTTGATGTTTGATTAAGCAGTGCTGTCATGCAAAGGCAATTTTCTCTAACATTTCCAACGCAGTTATAAGATTTTTGATTTTTTTTCTGTTCTCGCAGTCCTTGAGTTCTGTATAGTCGATGAACTTTATATTGTCTTGAATAAGAGAAACGCAAAGTAAAGAAATTTTGGTTGTTTCACTTGTTATATCTTTTACAGTTATGCCACTTTCTAAATCTTTGGACCAATCTACGACAGCGTATTTATCATTTCCAACGAAATATTTCGTTTGTTCTTTGATCATGTCACCATTTTTATCCCTAGAGTTCCTTAAAAACCTTTTGAAGATATGGAATTGTGAAGACATGAATTCTTTATTTAGCTTACCTTTATGCAATTGCATACAAATCTCAGCAGCATCTTCTTTTGATACTGGATGATTTAAAGAAGTCATACAATTGCACTCCCCTTTCTCGAAAGAGACATGAAGATATTATGCATTAAAGTGGCAGAATTTCTTATAGTTTCAACACGAAAAGAAAAAAAAATTGAAGGCCAATTCCCTAAAGAAGAAAATACATAAAAAAGATGGTCACGATCATCACTTAATCCAACAACTAGCTTATTAAAATTAAAACTTCCAAAACACAAAATGTTTTTTAGAGGAGGTCCCCATAGAAGAAAGCCTATCAAGCAAATTACAGTAAAGATGTGTTGGAAAAGGTGTGTTAAATCAAACCAATTACACAACAGATGTGTTGGAAAAGGAGGGGGCTTATAAGAAAAACAAACAGTAGCACATGCAAACTGGCTTTTCAGATCAAAGACAAGAAGATAAGCTGTCCCACTATTAGACACCACTGGTGTAAACACGGGTCAGCCCATCTACTAGATTCAATATCAGCTTTTTTTAAACAACGAAATAGCCCGTGAGCTCTTTGTTACCGTTTTAGGGAAATAAACAGCAGTATAATCATGCACATTTTAAACTGTGACTTCTTACTCTGTGATAACCACGTTTCTTCTAAGCCGATTATATCAAAAAGACAAGAATTATCTGACCATAAATAATATTTTAGACTATCCCTCTTATCTCTTATCCCACACACATTCAGACAAAACATATTAAAACTACTATTTAAACAGAGTGAGGGCATAATTGTATCACAATAATGAATAATATTATAATAATTGCAAATAGTATTAACCATATATCAAAGGAGAGGATCAAATGTATGTGCATCCTGTTTACCAGCACTCAGGATTGCCACCGCCATAGATTTATCCATGAAAACATAGATTTTTCAACTCTTGACAGGGATTTTGGAAATACCATGTATTTCCATCGATTTTTCAATTAAAAACATTGATTTTTTTAAAGAAAATATGGATTTTTATTCATATGGTATTGAATTGGCTTCACTCAGAAAACCAATCTTTACGACCTGCCAAAATGGGTTAGTGGACATGGTGTCTCACTATTCTTATATCTCTTGCCATAGATGGTGCCCCAGCTCAAGCTCAGCTGGATCAGCTGACGTGATGAAGAAGTCCTTAAAAAATTCAAAACGACTGGAATGTGATTTCTTTTGACCAGTTTTAATGTTTCATCCATGCCCAAAAACAAAAAATCTGCCCCTGCTTTTGCCCTCACCAAGGTAAGTACGAAATGGCTATACAGGAAAGCTATGCGCGATTGAGATATCCCTCTAGTCAACCTAATTGGTTTTGCGTCTGATAATGCAAGTGTAATGCTTGGTAAACAAGCGGGTCTGTCTGCGCTTGTAAAAAAAGATGTGCCGTGGATCACCATTTTCGGGTGCATTTGCCATTCTTTCACTCTGTATTTGGCCAGTGCTTCCGATATTCTAGATCCTGAAATAGTACAATTTGCTCAGAACGCGTACAATTTTGTCGCTTATATCCCCAAAAGGAAGGAAAAGTGAATTTACCGAGTGTCACAAGTTAGTAGAAGTTGCCAAACACGGGATACTTAAGCCATCGAAGACACGCTGGCTAGCAACGGAGCAAGTTGTAAAGAGGTTGCTTTTGCAGTGGAATGCTCTAAAAATTTATTTTCAGAGTGTGCTCGCTGATAATACTCCCACAACCATGATCATTCATGAGGGAATCGGGAATGTTAAGCTTCATCAAAACGCATTATGCGCATCCTTTCATCAGATGGTATTATCCCCAATATCTCTGGAAGAGCTAAAGTTATTAGGTCGAAACCTTCACGGGATGCTGAAGATGATTTTGGACTAAAGCAAAAATCACTATCTGTATCCAGGTTGTCAAAGGACATTCCTGGTATCTTTTCTTTCAAACTAAAGCATCATATTTTCTACTTTCAGTCTTATAGGACTAATAAATTAACTGTTATTTTTTCACCATTAGCTAGTATTTCAATACTGTCACCAGGACATGGGCACTGACTAATCACTCCATAATGACTCTTACACTCATGGTTTCGAAATTTATTTGTTAAGCATCTACTTAAAAGTATTCTTACTGTCATGTGAGGTGCAGGAGGGTGTCCTTAGATCCCCACCTATAAAAATTACCATGAAACCTAGTCTAGCCTTTATACCTTAGAAAAAAAGAACTACACTTATTACTTTCCCGTACAAGAAACTTACAGCACAGTTTTTACAATCTAAAAATAGAGCGATAATTTCTACAAATTGGTTTATACAGGAAAAAAAAGTTAAATAATATAAAAAGCTCCTCACTCTGAGCAATCGTCTTTTCTGCCCCCTTGGC
This sequence comes from Artemia sp. Qi Xiang Cuo, assembly GCF_049724085.1. Lineage (NCBI taxonomy): Eukaryota > Metazoa > Arthropoda > Branchiopoda > Anostraca > Artemiidae > Artemia > Artemia sp. Qi Xiang Cuo. The sequence goes on along the minus strand of NC_142809.1, from coordinate 51,082,561 downwards.
TCCTGCTTCTTACGACGGCTGACATTTGTATGAGAAACTCCACCATCTTCTACAATGTCTACATTGGGAAAATGGGTGCGGATTTATTTAACTTTGGGTATTTTTTGTCCGTCAAATCCTGTCTTAACTTTCATTATAAGAAAAAGGGGAAAAAGGAAATGGCAAGAAAAACGATTAAGTTCTATTTCAGTGCAATGTCTAAGAATTTACTGAAAGAACTACCGCATTCGAATATCCACCGATTCCTGATGTCAATTGGCCTGAATGCACAAAACGTAGACGCGATTGACGGGGATGATGCAAATAGGTTTGGTATAGTGCGAGTAACGACGCAAAGCCCTGTACTGGCAGAAGAATGGGTTCAAAGACTAAGGGCAATGTAATTTAAAATTATTTTTCAAAATGAAAGGTATCCAGTTTTGTAGATAAAAATGGAAAACGCCCGTACGTGAGCCATCTCAAATGAATTCTGGGAGAAGAAACCGACCATGATATAATAACAGCACTGCAAGGTTATGGGCTTGTGGTGATTGTTAGAAGGAAAACTTTTCAAGGGGATGGTTTTATACCTGTTTTTAACGGGAAGGGAACAGCCCTGATATATTTAGAGGTAGCGATCCCACCGTCCAAAAAGATTTTAACAGAGGATAAAATGCAGGTTTTCTACGATGGTCAGCATAAGATTTGTTACATTTGTCATCAGGAGGGTCATGAAGCCCTATTATGCCCAATAAAAAAAAACCCAATAGACGAAGTAGAAATCCAAGCGTAGTGCTCACAGATCAGTCCTCGGAAACCGGCAGAAACTCTAATGTCTGGTTTACAGGCCCACAAAAATTGCAAGCTCTCTAGATGAACAGCTGGCAAATTTGAGTCCTAAGAAGCGGTGAGCCTGGTACTGGGGGCGACAGGCTCATCAGAAACGGACAAGACTCTCACAGGAAACTCGAAAGCACAAGAAAAAACTCGGAAAAAAGAGCGAGAAGTAGCTATTGTGAAAGAAAAGGAAATGACAGAGCCTGAGGGAGAAAGTTCGAAAAGAGCTGAGGTAGGGGGGAAGGAGAGAAGGGGCATCAACCCCTTGAGTAGTCTTAGAGGATTTAAGGAGCAAGAGGCAAAATCAACCCAATCCTCCAAACGAACATTAGGAAGCCTATCTTTATCGTCAACTACAAGTGAAAAACAAACGAAAATAAGACTGCAAGAAGTGTGCTGCAAAAGAAGCGGAAGAAACCCGGACAAAAATAAATGAGATTTACGACGCTGAACGTTAACGAGATAAAACAGGAAAAATGACAGAGTTTAGTTTTAGATTTTATTGTAAAGCAGAAAATTGATATACTGTGTCTCCAAGAATCAGATACAGTAAAGATAAGAAATATTGAAACACAGGGATTCCACTACATTGCTGGAGGACTCCGACCTGACACAGCATAAATAGTGAACGAAAGATTTAAAGATATAAGAGGAACACTGTGTTTTCAAAAGGATGGTGAAGCGAGCAGAGTTTTCTGGAAAGGAGCGGTTTTGTAAATGTGCATTTACCTTCAGGCACAAATGAAGCAAGAGAAAGACAGTTGGTAATACAAAACTCTCTTCTACGATATTTAAGAACTGGCCCGCTATTGCTATTTGGCGACTTTAACTGTGTTTAAGAAGAAAAAGTCATTTTGAGTTCGAGCCGAAATAATATTAAAAGGAAGATTACCATCGAACTTAAAGAAGTGGTAAAAACATGGAAACTTGTAAATGTTTGGCAAGAAATCAGAATGGAGAGGGGTTTCACGAGAATAAAAAAGGAGCAGCATGAGGATCAACAGGGTGTATGGTTGGAAAGATGGAATGGAAAAAATAAAATACAGAAAATATCGCCTTGCCTTTCTCCGACCACTGTGCACTACTGGTAGACATAAAGCTAGAGGATATGGAAAATATTTTGCTACCCATGAAGCGACCTTTTTGGCGAATGGATATTAGTTCCTGCCAGGGATATGATAAAGAAGAAATAAAAAAAGAAGTAAGAAGACTTCTGGCCAGTTACCAAGAATCGAGTCACCTACTGCAATTTTGGTTGAATTTAAAAAAAAATAGAAGTATTCCTGCACGATAAAGAAAAAGAGTCAGAACGCCAAAGAAATCCAAGTAAAAGATATTTATACAGAGTGTCAAACGACCTAAAGAAAGATTTAGAAGAGGGAGAGTGCATATGGCTTGAATATGAGCAAATTAAGAGAGCAATAAAAGATCTCGAGCACAGAGAGTATGAGAGATGGAAAACTCAGAATCGAATAGCAGAAATGTTTGCATCAGACCAGGTAAACCAAGCTTCTGTAGTTAAAACAAGAAGTAAAACAGAAGAAAATAGCCTAAGGAAAGGAGAAAGGGAAGATGGAAAAGTAGTAGAAGAGCAAAAAGAAGTGGGTGAATCAATGACATAGTGGTTCAAGGGGTTGTTTAAAAGAAAGGAGACGGAAGGTGAAGAGGGACGAAAATATTTTAATGAATACCAAACGAGCCGTATGGTAAGCGAGGAGGAAAATGAAAATTTAAGGAGCCCTGTCTCGAAAGAAGAAATTGAACTAGTTTTAAGGAAAGCTAAAAAGAAAAAGTCCAGTATAGACGGACTGAGCTACGAGTTTTATTTTGAGCTATGGGAAGAAATGTGAGATTTTTATGAAAAAGTCGTTAACGCTTTTATCACTGAGGGGTACCCTGAAGAGGAGGCAGTAATATCCCTTTTACACAAAAAGGGAGAACGATCTGATCTACGCCATTGGAGACCCATCTCCTTGCTTTGCTGCGACTACAAGATTGCATACCTAGTCCTAACACAAAGATTAGGATAAATAATGTCACATATACTAGGAAGCTACCGGTTCGGGGGGATAAAAGGAAGAAAAGCACAGCATATTTTGATCGTTCTAGGAGATGTATTATATAGGAGAGATGAGGTGACCCGAAAGAAAAATGAAGTGTGGAAACTTGCTTATTTCTTAAGTGTGGATGTTGAGAAAGCATATGATTCGGTTGACAGGGAAATTTTATTGTCTGATGATTTTAAAGTATGGTTTTCATGAGGATTTTGTTCATATGCTCAAAACTCTTTATCAAAAACCAGTAGCTGTCATAAATGTAAATAGCTTGCTTACAAGAAGGATTGACTTGGAGATATCGTTGAGACAGGGTGACCCGGCTTCGACTTACTTCTTTGATATATACATTGATCCTTTGTTCAAGTACGTAGAAGACTGTATACATACGGTTTACATCTCCGTAAGGATATATGCTTAAAGGCCCTGGGGTTTATAGATGACGCAACTTTTACCCTATCAAGTGTCAAAGATGTATAGGTAGTTCTACAAGGACTTGATTGGTATAAAAGGACTTTTAGGATAAAAGTCCACAAGGGAAAAGCAATCTCTTACCAATGCCTGAATCAGAAAATAGGGAAGAAATGATGCAAGAGCTTTGGATAGCGATATTAGAAAAGGCGAAAACACTTGGAGTGACATTGGCCCGTGAGATGAAGCTGGGTAAATTATAGGAAGAAAAAATACAGAAAATTGAAGGGATGCTGGGGACGGCAAATGATACTAAAGAGTGTTCTTTGTTTTTCAGAGCGACATAAGGAGACACATATTGTCTACCACTACTGTTCTATTCACGCCAGCTTTCGAGCTAGAAAAAGGCTTCAAAAAAGCCTCATTCGATTGGAAATTCAAAGGGCTAGTGGCCTTTTTAAATGTCAAAAGTTATTGGAGGAAAAATAGCCCCCCCCCTCCACGCCCCTCATTCCCCCAATACCATCCATTAAAAATGTTGAGATAGCCATTTTGTTCAGAGTCATGCCCTCAAAAACATCCAATCAAAATTTTTAGATAGCCATTTTGTTCAGCGTTGTTGATTTTCAGATAGAAAATATGTTTTTGAAGAGGATAGTCCCCCAAAACCCTCAGGGCAAGGATTATAAGTTATGCCCTGGGGGCATATAAGGTTTTTATTGAAATCTTTGAAATAAAAACTTGAAAAAGGGCACATACGATTTGAAACAGTTGTCTGACATCAGGCTGTCAGTCGCTTCTACTAACTGAATTCCTCGTTTATTGTGGTCATCACCCTCCCGATTCAAAAATTTAGGTTAGCCCTGATTCAATTTCCGCCTCTGCTTCACTCAAGTAGCTTGGACTTGCCTTCGGGACATCAATTCGAACAACAAGGTCATTAACAATAAATGTTTTAAGAGTGAAGTTGAGAAAGTCCTATGGATGTTATTCTAGAGTTAATGGTCAATTTGACAAAAAAACGCTTGGTCAGCTTTATAGCTCGTTTTTTAATCCTCGTGTGTTTTTTTTTCTGGTGCCACTAAGGAAGTTTTTTAACCACGTCTGAACGTCATCGAATTCGGTCAGTCCTTTTTAAATTTTGTGAGTATTTTCTTTCTGTTTCAAAAACAAATAAGCCAACATCTGCAGGTACAACTACGCCAACAGCTTTAGGTATAACTAATACAAATGCTCCATGTACAATTGAGGCAGCAGGTGCAGCTCAAAACCCGAGTTGCAGTGGTATATTGCGACCAAGTGACGATCAAGTGCAATACTAAGAAGTGCAATGGCCCTCAACTCCTAAAAATAGTGTCAGGAGAAGAAGCACACTCTGTAGAAGTAAATAAACGGACTCGAATGAGTCCGTTTATTTTGCGTTGAAAATCAAGAATTTTGCTAGTTGTAGAAAAAGCCGAGACACATAGTCCGAGTGATAGAGAGGCAAATTTGGGATAAGAGCCTTTTAGGATTGGATAAAAAATGATGCTATTTCAATCATTGATAAATAAATCAATCTATCATCCATACATATGTCATTGCTAGGGTAGATTCAAGGTAAGATAGTCATAGGAATAAGGGATAAAAGATAGGATATATTTTGGATTGATGCGTGCTGGATAATGCCCACTGGACTTCTGGAATTGAATTCGCTTGGACTGACAGGCGGTGAATATGTGAAACCTAAGCCTAATAGGGCTAACCACTTGTAGTCTAAAGGGGGAATACCTTGTCAGAGGATTGACCGATAGCAAACAAATCCCCTGAATTTGCAGGTAAAAAGTTAAATCTACAGTTTTGCAAGTGTTTGGCTTTTTGACAAGGGTAAACGGCAGGAGTAAGTAAAAATCTCTTATTGGACAAATACTTGCATGTTAGTTTTTGGAAAGCCACCTAAGTGAGTGCCAGGCAAGTAACTTATAGGTTCCTTTTCTTATTAGATGGACCAACAAGTAGCCTGGAATTGCAAGGAAAATAAGCGTCCAAAACCTATGAGGTTTTAGGTTTGTCTGGCCTAGAGTGTAAAGTGAGTGAACCCATTCATAAGCTATGACAGTTGTGCAAGCGAAAATTTAATTAAATATCGGTTGAAAAGTATTTAGGTGAATGTGTTTAACTTATATATTTTGGCGAGTGTGTTTGTGTCCTGGGTTTAACTGTCTAGGTTTGTTACAAGCTCAGACAGTTTTGCTACAAAAAAAGCTCGGACTGAGCTTTATGTAACTTTTTCTTTTTAGTAATCTGTTACATACAGGATTAATGTCGTTCATCATAAATTGTGTTAGTAAAGAATGAACTCTAGTGGACAGTTAAGTAAAGAACAAACTGTAGGGCTTAGTTACTCAAATATTAAATAAATAAACATGTGCTTAATGATACATCACACTTATATATTGATAATATGTCAATGCTCAGTATTGTGTCCGGACCTAAAACCAAACCGGGAATTCGTGAAAAAATTAAACGATTTAAGAAAGTCATAGATCCTCTTATGAATTGCCTTCTCAAATATTTTAGAAAATGCTGACAAAATAAAAATAGGGCGGTAATTTGATGGGTTTTCAGGAGAGTCACCTTTTTGACGCGGAATTATCCTTGCTTCTTTAAAAGCAGACGGGAAAACTCCATTCTGAAATGAAAGATTAATTATATGCTGTAATGGCAAAATTACTGCAGACAATATTTCTTTAACAATTATAGAGCTAGACCCGTCAATTCCCGCTGAATTACCTGGATTTAGATCACACACTATTTTTGTTATTTCAGACCGAGAAATAGGCGCAAGAAAAATTGAATTACTTTGAGGAGATGGAAGGTATGAAGAAAAATGTTTATTACACCGTGAATCAAACTGGTTCATTACCGATGAAACAATTTTCTCTCCTATACTAGCGAAATAAGTATTCAAAACATCAGCCACTTTCTTCAATTTGTTAGTAGTCAATACATTTTCTAAACTACTAACTTCAGGCAACTTAGAATTCCTTTGTTTTTTTATAATAGAATTAATTAAAGACCACGTTTTGCGAGGAGAATTTTGAGCTTCTTCGAAAGACTCTTTATAATACCTATGTTTCTGCAATCGTATCAGTGCGTTTAATTTATTTTTGAAGATTTAAAAGTTTTTAATGTTATGATCAGTTGGATTCATTAACTGCTTTTTAAATAATTGTTTTTTTTTTATTAACTGATATCAAAATTCCAGACGTAATCCACGGCCTTATAGGAAATTTTTCTCTGCACATTTTCTTCGTAACAAATGGGCAACTAGAATCAAGGCAGCAATTAAAATTTCTTAGGAAAGTATCAGTTGCCACATCTGTATCCTCCGTGGATATTACATCCTGCCAATCCAATAGACCAAGGCTTTCATTCAGGTGCTTTAATGTTATTTTATTTATTAACCGTACTTGACGTTCCCTACTTACCTGCGGTATTTTATAAGTAAAAGCTAAATCTGAAACCAGCAGGAAATGATCCGATATATCGCTTAAAACAACAAAATTTGCCTTAATTGGTAAGGATGTAAAAATATTATAAATGAGAGAAGCAGAACTAGGTGAAATTTTTGTAGGTATCAGGCAAGTAGGAAGCAGATATGCAGAAAAGCAAGAAGACAATAAATCAACAGAAGCTTTATTTGAAGCTTCTAGAAGATCAATGTTGAAATCTCCGGAGAGGATAACATCTTTATTTTGAAAATGAGGTTGATGCAAAAAATCATGGAGTTTAGAGAGGAAAGACTTGACTGGAGAAGAAGGAGGTCGGTATACTACGCAAAAAACTATATCATTTTTTCCAAGACTAATTTCAGTTACCATTACTTCAAAAAGCATTTCCTCATGAGAACCTTCTAGATTTACAAGGCGTCGAAAAGAGATGCCATCTTTAACTAATACTGCCAAACCACCTTGGCGCCTTGTCAGTCGGGTTTTGAAAGTAAATTGATATCCAGGAAAAGCAATATGAGGAGCCGGATCTATAAGAAAAGTCTCACAGAATCCAACGACATGAAAAGAGAGCTTATGAAGTACATCGACAAGATCATCTTGCGAACTAAAAAAACGTTTACAATTCAAGAATCCTGTTCTCACAACACCGGTCCTGGGAAAATCAGAAACTTCGGAAGGTAATTTATATCTACATAAAGAGCCTTCGCTTAGCTTAGTGCCATCTTTTCCGTATATTTCAGTGGCTTGTTCTCTATATATAGGTAGTTGGAAAACTGTCATGCATGCGCATTGCCCGCTAGTTTTTCCGATACACTTATAGGGACTCTGTATTTTTTCATTTTTAAAACCTTTTAGTTCCTTAGAAGGTATGTATATATTACAAAGAAAATTCGACTCAGAGATGTGTGCATCGTCCTCGTTAATAGCTATTTTGACTTTTGATTCCTTTGGCCATTCTATATCGATGTGCTTATTCCCATCAATAGCAAACTTAGTATTCTCCTTTACACCGTAACCATTTTTGTCTTTTAAATAGTTTAGAAAATCTTCTAGGTCAGTTTTAATACCCTTAGTAAATTCCCCACCTATGTTTTTATAGGTTTCTGATGCTTTATTTCTTGAGTGGGTTTGTTGAAAGGCTGTTATACACGTACATATTCCACTCGTTTTTTCAGAACAGTTGTAAAGCTTTTGTATCTTTTCGATTTTGCAAGATCTTAAATCCTTGAGGTCAATGTGCTTAACGTCGTCTTTTATGGGTATGTCGCAAATAAAAGCATCTGTGGTACTTGCTGCATCTATAATAGATACTCCAGTGTCCAAGTTCTTTGACCAATTGAAGTCTGCGTATTTGTCTCCTTTAAGAGTGAATATGGTAAAGTCTTTAATAGTTTCAGCATTATTAACCTGTAAATGCCTGAAAAATTTCTTCAGTGCCGATACTGATCCTTCAATGAGTGTACCGTCAGCTTTACGACAGGAATCTACGGCTTCTCGATTTGACGCTGGAAAAAGTAAAGCTGTCACACAAGAACACTTCTCCCTTGAATTACCAAGACAAATATAATGCATTTGTGTTTTATTATTTTCACTGCTTTTTAGATGCTCAAAATTTATTCTGTCTTTACCATCCTTTGTATCTAGGTTACAAATGAAAGGAAATTGCGCCTGGTTGGTTTCAGATTTTAAATTTTGATAAGTTATTCTTTTTTCGTCTTCAGCATGGGTGACACCTACGTATTGGTTTCCTCCAACAATGAATTTATTACCCTGCTTTATGGTGTTGTTAATTTTGGAAGTTCGTCTTATCACATAATTGAGAACACCAGGGAACACCTTCTAATTCGCAAAATTCAGCACCTTCTTCTTTTGTTCTTGGCTCCAAGAATATGGTCATGCATGGGCAGGAGCCCCTAGAATTCCTGACACAATTATATGCAGTTTGAATCTTCTCGCTGTTAAAATCTTTCATTTCCTTGGGAATTATTGGGAAGTCACACATAAAACTTGAATGCTCTGAACCTGTTTTGTTTGCTACAGCCAAACATTCTACCTTGCTTTCAGCATCATTTGACCAGTCGACTTTTGCAACCTTGTCATCACCCAAACTAAATCTAGTATATTTTTTTTATTTTATCCGAGTTCTCAGCCTTCAAATGCCCAAAATAACCTTTAAGGTTAGACATTTTACTCAGCCTACCTGATGAACTTATACATTTGGCAGACGCTTCTTTTCTTGATAATGGTTTTAAAAAAGTTGTCATGCACGGGCATGTTCCACTAGTTTTATCAAAACAGTCATATATCTTTTGAATTTGCTTAGTTTCACACTGTTTCAATTCATCTGAGTCTATAAGATCAATACTGTCATCAATGGGAAAGTCGCAGAGGAAAATCAGAGTTTTGTTTTTTATTTAAGCTGTTAAATTGTTAATAGTTACTACGAAGTCAAGCTCTTTTGACCAATCAACGTCTACTTACTTTTCATTCCCAACAAAGAATTGATCATGACTTTTTATGCTGTTACCATTTAAAGCCAATATGTGCTTAAGCATTCTTTTAATATCATAAGGAGACCCCGTAGATGAATTACCATTTGAATCTCCACAAAATTGTATTGCTTTTTCTCTTGATTTAGGATCCTGTAATACAGTCATGCAAAGGCATTTGCTGTTTGAACCTCCAAGACAGTTATAAGGTTTTTGTATTTTATTCAGTTTACACAGCCTTAATTTATCTGTATCTACAAACTCTAATTTATCTGTCACAGATATTTCACAAAGGAAAGGCGACTCCATCATTTCCGGTGTTTCCATCATTTCATTTACTTTTGGAGCTTTTTTTACTTTTGGAGAAGGTTTTTTGCAGTCTTCTGACCAGTTAATATTTATGTACCTTCCATCTCCAATATAGAATTCAGACGTATCACATATGTTTCCATATTTTTGTTATATGTTTCCATATATTTTTATAAAAATGTATTTGAAGTCTTCTATTGAAACTTTACTAGCAAGTGTCCCTTTCGCCTCTTTACAATATTTTTCTGCTTCTTCTTTTGATTTGGGATGTTGCAAAGCTGTTATACAAGAACAACTTCCCTGGCTATTCGCCATACAATCATAAGGGTACTGTATATCACGAGTATTATATATTTTTAAGGGCGATTGCTTTAAGTACTTCAGATCATCGGTTACTTAGAATTCACAAACAAACGGCATAGTCTCGTTTTCTTTCGCTGAATATATACTGATTCTGGCTTTTGCTTTCGACCAGTCAACATATGTGGAATAGTTTTCATCCAAATTCAATTTCGTATGATTTTTATATATTGCCTTATTGGATATTTGTTGCTCAGATGTTCAAAGAAAACTTCAACACTATTCTTCTCAGACTTTCCAGAGGAACCTGTAAGTTTACCGTTTGCTTTTTTACAAATTTCGCTTGCTTCTCTTCTTGTGACATACCATAGAAAAACACCTTCACAACGGCATAATCTCTTTGGGTTATTCTTCTATTTATTAATGATTTTTCCGTTCAATTTTCCACAGGCAACAGTTGCATTTGTTGCCTGGTTAAAGTTTGTATAACAAACACACTCACTCTTTGGATTGCCTTTACAATTAGTCGAGTTTTGGAAGTATTTTAGTTTTTAGACATTTTTTCAATTCATCAATGGCTTTTTCATCAAATGGCTTTTCATCCCGTAGACTTTGGACAACCGGAGTGAATAATGTTGCTACCATTATTAAGCTTACAATTATTTTCATGAGTTTTTGATCACTTTTTATCCTAAGTCTTTACCGTCTCACACTAACCCAAGTCTTAACCTGAAACCTCTAATTTATTGTTTCTCAAAATTTTGGCGGACCCAGCGTTGTAGAGGTCCTTATTCCTTATATGACAGGTTCATCCCATGGGCCATAAATATTAGTCTTAAACTTCTGAAATTTCACAAACAAATAAGGCAGAACAAGATTTAGTAAAATAAAGGCAACAACTCCTAGAACAAACAGTTGGGAGTCAGCATAATGTAGACACAACAGGGATAAAAAAATTAACATACCACCAACAATTTCTGAATAATTCGACAAAGCATATACATGAGGAAAAATGGCAAAACAAGTAATGGCAATTGTCAAAAGAAAAAACACATGATAGTGACTAGGAAGCCTAGAAGCTAGGCAAATCGCAGCACAAAGGGAGGTACTTAAAGAAATCTGCTTTGATGCAACAACATAAGATTTACCTTAATCAATAGAAAACAAATATAATAGAAATAGGAGACTACAGATGGCGTAAATACTGTCGGTACTAGTTGACTCAGTCAAAGTTTTGAAAACCGCAGATAGTGCAAAAGATATGCCTAAATATATAATACTATCTCTTACTGATATCGAGGAGCTATTTTTAACAAATGATAAAATTGTCAATGTAACATATATAGCAGAAGATACCACTGATAGATTAATTACCGATATTGCACCATTTTCCAGCAAAAAATATACGGATAAAAATATGAATACCACTGATAGGTATGTAGTGATTCTAAGTGATCCAAAAATGCTTTGTTTGAATGAAATTGGATTAAGATTGATGTTAGTCCTAAGATCCTGTAGAAATGTATTGTCTGTATAATTATCTGCAACACCAAAATCTTCATAGAGCACTTTTTTCCAAACAGTTTTGGACGCACCAGCGGTCCTTTCTCTCACTTCACCAATCATTTTTTTATGCTTATCGTTAAGTTAGCGGCAACTTATCCACCGACTATTGTTCCTGCAATATCAAAAGGTATTTGCCAAACCTAAAAAAAAAATATATATATAATAAAAGAATATAGCCAACAGGTTATTCTCTCAAAATTTTTAATTATTTGTTTCTTCTATCACATACAATAATTTTGGTACTTTTTGAAATTTCTGTTAAAAAATTAGAAAGCTAAAAACTAATTGGGTCAAAGAACATTTTGTTCTTCATTGATGACATCATACGGCTGTGAATCCAAACGAAAGTAAACAGCAACATAAAAAAAAATAAATATTCTCCAGAACTTCTGATGACACATTTATGTTGACTTTTGTCAACGTTTTAGATGATGGGGCTTTTTTACAGGAAAAGGTCGCAAGCCCCTCGCCCAACCTTTCAGCTGCTGAGATTGAAGCCTCGCATTACCAGATAACTTCACTAAAAAAAGGAAAGTTTTAAAACAGAAAACGAGTAGAAATGTCTGTATGTTCTCTATAACTTCAAATAAAAATATAATTTTGTATTTTTGTATATATGACAATTTAAAAGTATTATTTTCATCAAGATACCCCAGTTTTTGCTACTGTCTTAGCTTTTTTCTGATTTGTGTTTAAATTGTCTTCTACTAATACCTTTCATTGACAACTTCAAACCTTATTGAATCCCGTCACAAGCACTGGATTATTTTGATAGATGTATTATAACAAAAAACTTCGGCTACTCTACGACTGGGTCTTTGCTGACAAGAAAAAACAACAATAGAAAACAGAAAAAACAAGACACGTCACTGTTTACCAGGGAAAGTGATTTTCCTTGTTGCTAAAGGGGGGGGACTGTAATTGTCTTAAATGCGAGTTTCGGCTATGGTGATTCCAATAACACAATTTTCATTTCGATTTGACGCCATCTATTTGGGGTTTCAGGCTATTTTTTCAAATTCCCATAAATTTGTTTTCGCAACATACTTTTGCCGCTGAGAATAATCAAAATAATAATAATCTCCTGAATTAGATTAAAATGGAAATTCTTCATTGACAGTTTTCTTTTTAAAACACTTTTTTATTTTTCTCGGTTACTATCGACGAGACTTGGTTCTATACTTGGTAGCGGCAGATGCCTCAACCATGATTCGTTGCCAAAAACTGTTTACCTTATGAGGTTCCAATGCCCGAACTTTGAATGGGAGCACAACTACATTTTTGACTTGAACAAAACTTCAGCTTTAAGATCAGAACCAGGAAGTTTACCCTTTCCTTCTTTGCAAATTTATTTCTTCATGTGACTTTTCTTGTTATTTTCCATAGAAAAACCCTTTCAAAACGCCACTGTCTCTTTGGGTCACCGATGAAACTATAGGACATAGCTTCTTTTTTTATTCTTGTAAATTTGTAGTAAATCAGACACATTATAGTACTTTAGACTATTTTGTAACTTGTGTCTGCAAATCTTCTTTTTTTGGTCTTCAATTTTTCTTGAGACACAGAAGTTTCATCTAATGAGACTACCGTTCAATTTTTCAGACTATTTAGAGGCAACTCTATTTGTTTGCTGTTCCAAATCTGTGCAACAAAAACAGCGAGATAGATGGTACGATACTTATAAATAAATATTATATAAATCCTCACATGAGAATTCTATTAAATACGCTGAACGAAAGCCTATCTCAAAATTTTTATTGGATGGTTTTTGGGAAATGATGGGCGTGGAGGGGGGAGGCTAGTTGTTCTCCAATCACTTTCGACATTTAAAAAGGATACTAGTCCTTTGAATTGCCAATCGAGTGAGTTTTTTTTGAAATTTCTACGACAACGCCATCTATAAAAACCATATATACCCCCAGGGCATAACTTTAAACCACGGCCCTGAGGGATGTGGGGGGGAGTTATTTGCCCTCCAATCACTTTTGACTATTAAAAAGGACACTAGCTTTTTGCATTTCCAATCGAATGAGCATGTTTCGAAGTTTTTATGACAATATCTTTAATAAAAACCTTATATGACCCCAGGACAAAGCTCAAAATCTTTGCCCTGAGGGTTGTGGGGAAGTGTCCTTCTCAAAAACATTTCTTCAATCCAGAAATCAACTATGCTGAATAAAATGGCTATCTCAAAATTTTGATTGGATTTGTTTGGGGGAATAATGGACTTGGGGGAGCTACTTGCCCTTAAATTATTTTCGAAGATTAAAATGTAGACTATAACTCTCTAATTCCAATCGAATGAGCCCCCTTTGAAGTTTCTACGACAACCCCTTCCACATGAAGTTCCTCTGGAAAAATATAATAAAAATAACCAAGAAACATTAGAGCCGGATGGCTTTTACTATAGGCAACGATATAGTGTTGCCTCTGATTATGCAGGCACAGATTAGACAGACTATTTGAACTATTTAATGCAGAAATACGGAAACTCAAACAAAGCACAACAAGAATATTTGAGGTTTTCTTCAGAAGAAGTAAACATCGAAGGTACACAGGCTTGATATCAATCATTGGCGAACTTGCATCGCGCCTTTTTGGTCTATCGACCGATGAAGATTTTAATATTGAGAGAAAACGTAAGAAAATCAAACGCAGCAATAAATACCACGTTATACAATCAGATAATAGAAGCAAAAATAGCGAGCTTGCAAAGAGATACAATTGAAATAATCTCCAGAAAAATTCAAAAACAGTCAACACAATGAAGTGTTTAAAAAATGAAGTGGATAGGGTAAAAGCAGATTCTAGCTTGTCCATTATTTCAATGGATAATATAACAATGTCATTGTTAAATTTAGCTACAGATGTAATTAAATTCAAGTTTGCCCTATTTTCGTTAACAGACTCTACCCTATCACATGACACAGGCAATCCCACTAGCTTGAAAATTTTTTTAGATAAGCTTAAAAACCACCTGACATTCGGTCTTTGACTTTTACCAGTGGAACCTGAGGGGCTAACCTTTTTTTATTACACTAAGCTAAAAGTGCATATAACTGAAATTAAGGAACATCATTTTGCAGTAGTACCAATACCTCTAATAAATCAACAGTCCATATATGACCTATATAAAACTTACACTGTTCCTGTCAACATTAAGGAAAATAAATTCTTTATGTCTCCAGGACAAAAGGAAATATGCGTTAGCAAATACACAAGAATTAAAGGAATGTGTCTTGTTCAAAAACTTGCTTTGTCAACTAACGCTACCTATCTGTTATGTGAAAATTGGATCTAATATGTTGGATATTCTCCTAAAAGAATCTCAACAGAAGGACGTCCTACGTGTAAAGCCCTAATCGGAAGCACAAAAAGAGAAATATTTATCAACCTATGGAATCGTTAATGACTATTTACCGTACCTAAAACAACTGTAGGGAACATTGCCTGTTATAATAATACCGAGAAAATTGATCCAAGAAACCAAACTGAGCTACTATTACAGGATGTTGGAAACATAATAATCAAGCAAGGTTGTTGACTCATAACAAAAAAGACAACCGTACATTTCATTTTGAATCGCTATAATTCTTTTTTGTATGTCTTCTAACTGCATGTATCTTTGCTCTTCATATTTATTCTTTATTCGCTCGGATTCTCGGTGTAGCATTTCCTCTAACCGCATGTGTCTTTACTCTTCATTTTCACTTTTTACTCGCTTGGATTTTTGGTGTCGCTTGTTTTATAACCGCGTGTGTTTTTGCTTTTAATTTTTTACAAGCTCTAATTTAAGATTTTGTTTTTATTATAAACGCATTTATCTTTTCTCTTCATCTTCTATTTTGTCGCGGATTGATTATAAGTGCCGCTTATTTTCTAACTAAATTTTTATTTCTTATACATTTAGGATTTTTATTAATTAAGACAATTTGTCAATGTCCTTTGCCTTAGGTCCTCGTATTAGTCTTTTCTCGTTTGATGCTCTAGGTTGTTGATTTTACCCACTGTGAATTTATTTTGTTTGGGCCGTTCTACAGGTCATTTTACGTTTGTAATTCAGGTGGTTCAATGGAATCATTATTTGTAACAATTGTAAATTTTTGTTTATTAGGCCTTCCTACAGACATTATATAACTGGTTGAGTTTGAAACTGTAAGCTTATTGATGTTTATTCCGTCATATCTCTTTTTATGCCATAGTGGATTTAACATAAAAAAAATAAAACTTCTTTAAAAATTAACCTGGTATTTCTCTAGCTTAAATAAAAAATTATAATTTTTGTTGAGACACCAGAAATATTTTTGCCGTTTACATTATAGATTTATCAGTAAGACAATAGAAATTAGCAGAAAAACCACAGCAGCTACTTGTTGATTCCAAAAACACTAGAATTACCACAAAATGACCTTAGTTTTCATGCTCTGAACCACCTATCTATATAGGTAGTACGATTCTTATGAAACTCACAGCAAGCAGCTTAATCAATCTTGCAGCATTTTAATTGACACTTTTCATCTCTTACTATCTCTTCGCTCTTGCTTCTATTTCGGGCATCTCTAGTGTTGATGCTTGTTGTAATTGTAGATACTGGTTCATTAGTTATAAGTATATATGGTAGATTCCTTTGAGCACACTCTTTGTTGTTACAAGATTCTGGTTGCTCTCTTCCTACACCTCCTCTTCCGTGGCTTTGCCCGACTGGACAAGGTATTGTACTGCAGAGAAGCAAATTTTCAAAAGATCCTTGTCTAACATAAATACTTGACTTTTCTCTCTCAATTTTAACTTTTCCATACAACTGGTCTATTAAATACCTTTGCTTTTCTCTTTTCATGATACTATGCCTTGTTTTTGTGTAGTACTATTATTTTTAAGTTACTTGAAGCTTGCTTGGATAAAACCATTAATGTTTGAGCTTTGTAGTCTTACGGGTCCTTATATTATATCCATAACACCACGTATCGAGTATCAAGAGCTTATAAAAAATCAAAACTAATTTTAAAAATTTTAGGCATTATTCAAGTTTGAATTAAAACATTATAATAATTGCTTGGGCACCATAAATATTTTCACAGTTTACATAATAGCTTTAGTGATTCTTAACTGAACTTCAAAAAATGCTTAACTTTTTTTTGTGTCTTAAAAAGACATTGCTTATACTTAAATACACATCGAACTATTTTTATCACACTTACTGACAACAGCAGCTTAGCGCAGCGGAAGTGGGCTTGATATTTAACCCAGAGTTGGATGGATTGAAACCTCATTGAAAATTGTTGGGCCTAAAATCTAGCAGTCTTTGGGTAAATTTCGATTCTGGACTTGTTCCTGAGTTTTGTTCACCTTCCTCAAATACTTTCAAGATAGACAGAAGACATTAATCTAGAATGTGACTCTACACATTTTCAATCAATTTTAATCTTTACCAAGCATTATCTGGTACACTAGGCTACATTACTTGAGCCTAGGTCAAATCTAGTTGTTTACAAAAAGTTCCCAGCCAAGCCAAGCCCAATAGCTTAAAAACAGGCAAGTAAAAGCAGTGGGAACTGAAACTAGAGCGTAGTATTCTAAAACAGTGAAATCGTCTTCCATAGGCTAGAGATAAAAAAGCTTAGTCCTTTAGTCCTTTTAAATTATTCGCATTTCAGTTTTCGAACATTTTGCGCTGCAAAATGGCATTATTCAAGATTGAGTTAAAACATTAAAATAATTACCTGGGCACCGTAAATATTTCTGCACTTTACATAATAACTTGCGATTCTGAACTGAACCGAAAAAATTTCGACTTTTTTTTGTGTTTCAAAAAAGACATTGCTTATACTTAAATACATCATGAACTATTTTAATCACACTTACTGACAACAGCAGCTTGGCGTAGTGAAAGTGAGCTTGATATCTAACCCAGAGGTGGATGGATTGAAACCTCATGGAACATCGCTGCGCCCAAAACCTAGCAATCTTTGGTTAGATTTCGATTCACCGACCTCTGAAGTTGCTCTTGATAATAAATAACTGACAATTAAGTACCAATCGAGACGTTTTCCACATCCTAGGCAACCTTAGGACCTCATTCTTACATTTGAAAGGCATGGGTCACAATCTTTTTTTATTTAAAGCTTTCCTCTGTTCCACAGTAACCAAGCAGATACCACATTGTACTGTTATTTCATTGCTGTCTTCAGGTTGATCCACTGTACAGAACAAATATAGGCTTCTTGACTTGGACCTCTTGCTTTAAACCTTTCAGCAGTATTTCTGCTATTTTATTCTTGATTATGCTTTTCTTCATCCATATATTGTTGATGAGCCAAATGACGACAGTGATTAATTGTCCTGTTCTGGTGTCTCTTCGTCATTAGAGTAAAGTTCTCCATCTTAATGTAAAGTATGGTGACAAGTTTGTGGGATCTGTTCTTTCTTATATCAATGATGAATTTACCTGCTTTTAGTGCCCCTTTATTTATTATAATGTCTCCATTACCAACTCGCTCACCTCTGTTCATTAGTCCTAGTATCTTTCTTTGCTCTTTCATCCGGAAATTCACGTCAAGCAATTCATTTTAATTCACTGTAAAATCAACTGTATAATTCCAAATGGGACCGAGGCTATTCTCTACTTTTGAGTGGCGCAATTCTTATCATTTTATTATATTTTCATATAATGCGTTGGTTTCGGGTTTCTTTCAAAAACAGGCTGCTGTAAAACAGAATGTTCAACAGTAAATTGAATAAACACCATTTGAGTATTTTAAAACGACTTTATCTAAGAGATAAGATCGTTCCCTCAATAGTGTTTACCTCTTTTCATGTGAAACTGAGTTAAAAAATATAATGCAAGGTAAATATTTTTGCCACATCTCAATTTATTTTAAAGATCTAAGGCTATTTTTGGGATTATTATATTCGAATAGCAGCAGATTATGATTCTTCATGAAACAGGACTATCTAACATGACTATGATGTATTGGTTATGATATTATAGTCAGTAGCATACTCAGAGTTTTCTCTGCGTATGTTATCAGTATATTTGATTCACAATATATACCTAACAGAGAAAGACTATTGCTCTGATATGGAGTATGTACTTATTTTGGCTCTAATTGAGCCAGATATGCCTCTAGATTTGATTAAATAAAAATTTTCAAACAAAAGTCAAAAGCCATATTAAAACCTAAAAAAGCAGATTTAAAGCTCAAATGGCCACTCCCTTTAGTAAAGAACGATGTGATCTCTTTGTGTTTAATAGTGTACTTCTTGTTAAATAGTGTACTTCTAAATAGTGTACTTCTTGTCCTGACACTATTTTTAGGAGTTGAGGGCCATTGTACTTCTTAGTATTGCACTTGATCGTCACTTACTTGGTTGCAAGGTACCACTGCAACTTGGGTTTTGAGCTGCACCTGCTGCCTCATTTGTACATGGGGCAGTTGTATTAGTTATACCAAAAGCTGTTGGCGTAGTTGTACCTGCAGATGTTGGCTTATTTGTGTGTGCAACTTTTGGCTTATTTGTCCCTGTTGGCTTTATTCTACCTACAGGTGACATATTATCAATATATAAGTGTGATGTATCATTAAGCACATGTTTATTTATTTAATATTTGAGTAACTAAGCCCTACAGTTTGTTCTTTACTTAACTGTCCACTAGTGTTCGTTCTTTACTAACACAATTTATGATGAACTGTCTGAGCTTGTAACAAACACTCGACAGTTAAAGCCAGGACACAAACACACTCGCTTAAATATATAAGTTAAACACATTCACCTAAATATTTGTCAACCGATATTTAATTAAATTTTCGCTTGCACAACTGTCATAGCTTATGAATGGGTTCACTCACTTTACACTCTAGGCCAGACAAACCTAAAACCTCATAGGTTTTGGACGCTTATTTTCCTTGCAATTCCAGGCTCCTTGTTGGTCCATCTAATAAGAAAAGGAACCTATAAGTTACTTGCCTGGCACTCACTTAGGTGGCTTTCCAAAAACTAACATGCAAGTATTTGTCCAATAAGAGAATCATACTTACTCCTGCCGTTTACCCTTGTCAAATAACCAAACACTTGCAAAACTGTAGATTTCACTTTTTACCTGCAAATTCAGGGGATTTGTTTGCTATCGGTCAATCCTCTGACAAGGTATTCCCCCTTTAGACTACAAGTGGTTAGCCCTATTAGGCTTAGGTTTCACTTGTTCACCGCCTGTCACTTCAAGCAAATTCAATCCCAGAAGAGTCCAGTGGGCATTATCCATCACGCCTCAACCCAAAATATATCCTATCTTTTATCCCTTATTCCTATGACTATCTTACCTTGAATCTACCCTAGTAATGACATATGTATGGACGATAGATTGATTTATTTATTAACGATTGAAATAGCATAATTTTTTATCCAATCCTAAAAGCTCTTATACCAGATTTGCCTCTATATCACTCGGACTATGTGTCTCGGCTTTTTCTACAACTAGCGAAATTCTTGATTTTCAATGCAAAATAAATGGACTCATTCGAGTCCGTTTATTTACTTCTACAGAGTGTACTTCTTGTCCTGACACTATTTTTAGGAGTTGAGGGCCATTGCACTTCTTAGTATTGCACTTGATCGTCACTTGGTTGCAATGTACCACTGCAACTCGGGTTTTGAGCCGCACCTGCTGCCTCAATTGTACATGGAGCTGTTGTATTAGTTATACCAAAAGCTGTTGGCGTAGTTGTACCTGCAGATGTTGGCTTATTTGTTTTTGAAACAGAAAGAAAATACTTACATAACTTGAAAAAGACTGACCGAATTTGATGACGTTCAGACGTGGTAAAAAATTTCCATAATGGCACCAGAAAAAAAACACATGAGGAGCAAAAAACGAGTAATAAAGCTGACCAAGCGTTTTTTTGTCAAATTGACCCTTAACTCAAGAAAAACATCCATAGGACTTTCTCAACTTCACTCTCAAAACATTTATTGTTAATGTCCTTTTTGTTCAAATTGAGGTCCCGAAGGCAAGTCCAAGCTACTTGAAGGAAGCAGAGGCGGAAATTGAATCAGGGCTAACCTAAATTTTTGAATCGGGAGGGTGATGACCTCAATAAACGAGGAATTCAGTTAGTAGAAGCGACTGACAGCCTGATGTCAGACAACTGTTTCAAATCAAGTGAGCCTTTTTTTCAAGTTTTTATTTCAAAGATTTCAATAAAAACCTTATATGCCCCCAGGGCATAACTTATAATCCTTGCCCTGAGGGTTTTGGGGGACTATCCTCTTCAAAAACATATTTTCTATCTGAAAATCAACAACGCTGAACAAAATGGCTATCTCAAAATTTTGATTGGATGTTTTTGAGGGAATGACTCTGAACAAAATGGCTATCTCAACATTTTTATTGGATGGTATTGGGGGAATGATGGGCGGGGAGGAGGGGGGGGGCTATTTTTCCTCCAATAACTTTTGAAATTTAAAAAGGCCACTAGCCCTTTGAATTTCCAATCGAATGAGGCTTTTTTGAAGCCTTTTTCTAGCTCGAAAGCTGGCGTGAATAGAACAGTAGTGGTAGACAATAGGTGTCTACATATTTCACTCTGAAAAACAAAGAACACTCTTTAATATCATTTGCCGTCACCAGCATCCCTTCAATTTTCTGTATTTTTTCTTCCTATAATTTACCCAGCTTCATCGACACAGCCCACCAGGGCCCGAGGGTAGGCGTTTTATGTTATGCCCTGGGGCATAACTTATTAAGGGGCGTTTATAACTTATGGGAAGGGGTTTTGTATGTGAAGAACACAAACGTTAAGGGGGGCACCCCCTCTCCCCTCCCCTGGATCTGCCACTGCCTTACACTTTGTTTCTTTCCGTGTTAGGGAGGAGAGCAGATGCCTAATAGGTGTGTGTTAATACCAAAACATTCTAACTCTCATTGGACCTTCAGGTATAAACAGAATTAGTTCAAAGGAAGGGATGGAGGGGGGGGTTGCTATTTAATACATCTTGATTCTCGCGAGTATTTCAGGTCTAGGCTGTTTTAATGAAAGGAAAATTGGGAGATGTTAACGTGGGCGATTTTCCTGGGGAAATTTTCCGACGGTTGGGGGAAATTTCTGAGGGAGGGGGAGTTTAAAGACCTGTGTTACTGCTAAATAAACTAAAAATTTTTACTATTTTCGCTTCATTTTGTTAAATTCTGATTTTTGATTCTTATTGATTTCTTTGGACTAATTTACGGCATATTTGACAACGATTTGAATGTAAAAACAATACAGTGATCTTTGGTATTTATTCAAGAATTTCGTTTAAAATACGAAATAAAGAGCGTTTCAATGACAAAATCTTATCTTATATCCAGTTTGGATCCAATTTATTGGTTTTACTTATATGTGAACTCTGCAAAATCAATAAAGATTAAGATACACGGTATAGAGTATAGGCTATATATGATTTTTTGGTTCTTTTGATTCTTTTGTTAGAAAGGAGGGTAGATGCCTACTAGGTGTTTGTTAATACAAAAACATTCTAACTCTCTTTGATATTCAGGCATATACAGAATTATTTCAATGGAAGGGGTGGGGGTGGCTGTTAAGATCTACTCTACATCTACATCAATTTAATTCTGAATGTAAATTCTGTAATAAAAACATAACATTTATTTCTTTTCAAAATCACTTTAATCTTTTTTTTAATCATTTACAGTATTTTTTCATTTTTTATTTTTCGGTTAAATAGCTTAAACATAAACTACAAATGCAAATATTTGGAATTACAGTCAAAACTTCTAGAAATAGTAAATCTAATATCAGTTCTAAATTCCAAATTTTCAGTGGATAGCTAGGCTTAATAATAAAAAAAAATGCCCGGTCTTAACTAGAAATTGAAAATGTTACTGCTACTAGTGCCGTATCATGGATTTTGGTTCAGTGGAGGGGGTAATTTTTTTGTTAGTGGGGAGAGGCAGAATGGAAAGTTAAACAAAACGTCAAAAGTGTATTCTTATGCATTTTTATTACGTTTTTACGAGTTTGACAAACATTTCGCTTGGGGGAATTTAAACCTTTCAATCCTTTTCATGAAGACAGCCCTGACTATTACTACTAATAACAACTTCCCACAACACCAAGTCACCTGACATTTACCCAGCTACACTCACTCATCAAGAAATATATTGTTATTATTTAATTGCACAGAACAATTTTGGACTAAAATCAAGCCGATGGCTCAAAGATTTTTCTATAAATTTCATTCAAAAAATCTACTAATGAGATGTATTACAAGCAAAATTTTAAAATAAATTTATAAATTTTAAGCCAAAATATGTTCATGATAGATAATCCTATGTAAACTCAATTAAATAGTAGTTTTAATAGAGCAGTATATAGGCCTACAGTTTATACATGCTTTTGTTTCTAAATGAATGTTTTTTGGTAATCATCAGTTTTTTTCTCAATGTCTATGTACATGCAGTCAGTAACACTTTCAAACGGACAGCAGACTTTTCAGTAATGGAATTTTTTCTATAGTAAGATGACATTTTAGTACTTTAAAGCATACAGCATACCATATTGCTATTATTTAACTGCATAGATCAATTTTGGATTAAAATCAAGCCAATTAAAAATCAAGTAAAAGTATTCCATTAAGAAAATCTACTTTCCTTGTTAGGGAGGAGAGAAGATGCCTAATAGGTGTGTGTTAATACCAAAACATTCTAAGTCTCATTGGGCGTTCAGGTGTAAACAGAATCAGTTCAAAGGAAGGGGTAGGGGAAAAGGACGTGGGGGGTTATTTGCCCTTCGATCACTTTTGACTCTTAAGAGCTGGACTAGAACTTCCAATTTCCAATCAAGTGAGCCCTCTCTGAAGTTTATACGAGAAACCCTTCCTGCCCCCGGGTCCTGGAGGGTTTTGTTGACGCCAGAGTTTTGTTACTTAACCTTTCAACTATTTTTAACAAAATGGAATTTTTAACCCTTGCATATAAAGCACCTCTGGGAGTAAAATAATAAGAAAATACTGAAGCTATAGAAGATTTATTCATTTATTTATATTTGCAACGGTTATCTTTATGTTTGTAAGATATTTAATTTTACATAATCTTAAATTTCGTGGAGATTTCCATAATGTTGGCATTATGTACTTTTTTAAGGCATATAGCGCCCCTCTCCTTGCCTACGATATGACGCACCACCCCCACTCGATAATAGCATCTGCTGCACTATTATATAATTTTCTTCGTTCTTTTTATTTGTCTGCATTTCCATATGGCTTCTTTTCAACTTGTAAATAGTTCTTTTCACCGGTAATATCGATAATCGGCAATATCGGTAATATCAAATGTCTGACTTAATTAGAAATTCAGGTCAGAATAATAATATAATACGTAATAGATTGTTAATGTGTTTTCCACTATCTTATACATTTTCTCTAATTCATTCTCTGTTATTCGTAGGCGTTGTCGTTCACTCCAAACTACAAAGTGATTTTTAGAGCAAACATTTGATACGTAAATGCCTCAAACCATGATTTATACGAGATATGATTTATTATTATTCTTTTTCTACTGTTTATACCCATGATTCTTAATGTTGGGCGAAGGCCCTACCAGTGGTGCATGAGAATATTTTGGTTGGATGTGGGCAGAAGGCAGACCCTTTGGCTGACCTTACATTAGAGGCTTAATTTTGAAAAAAAATTGCCTTAATGACGCCACATTCAGATGCATTTAAAGAGAAAAGAAATAATGGAAAAACTGTTAATAATGTTGCCACTTTATAATACCTTTTTCCTTGATGACACTCCGTTCAAATAAATTTGAAGAGAAAAGAAATTAAAAGAATAAAGAGAAAAAACTATTTAATGTCTAGGTTTGACCCGAACTTATAAGACTGAAATGGAAAACCAGATTTTCAAAATGAATTTGTCTCGTGTTATTTTTTGTGGACTCATCAGATATTTAAAAAAAAAAATCTAAGATCATATATTTTTTTATTCAGAATAATTTTTAAAACACAGTTGGAAAGCTTATAAATAGTTCTTTTCACCGTTAATATCGATTTCAGAATGTTTGACTTGATTGAGATGAAAAAACGAGAAATGTTTAGTTAAACAAATATAGTTTTCTTTAAACATAATTTAAATACTCTAAAACATGATAGTTTGAAATAGTTTGCGTCTGCCACCAGGGCTTAACTTAAAACTCTTGCCCTGAGGGTTTTGGGGGATTCCCCTCCTCAAGAACATATTTTCTATCTGTAAATCAACTACGCTGAACAAAATGGGTATCTCGAAATTTAGATTTGATTTGTTTGGGGGATTGATGGGCGTGGGGGGGGGGGGGCAAGTTACCCTTAAGTCACTTTCGAATATGAAAAAGGGGCATTAGTCCTTTGATTTTCCAATCGAATGAGCCTTTTTTTAAGTTTATACGACAACGCCTTCTATAAAAAACCTTATATGCCCCCAGGGCATAACTTAAAACCCTTGCCCTGAGGGTTGTGGGGGATTGTACTCCTCAAAAACATGTTTTCTATGTGAAAATCAACTACGCTGAACAAAATGGCCATCTCAAAATTTTGATTGGACTTTTTGGGGGCAATGATGGGCGTGGGGGGCTAGTTCCCCTCCAATAACTTTCGACTATTAAAAAGGGCACTATGCCTTTGAATTTCCAATCGAATGAGCATGTTTTGAAGTTTTTACGACAACACCTTCTATAAAAACCTTATATGCCCCCGGGCATATCTTAAAACCCTTGCCCTGAAGGTTCTGGGGGAGTGTCCTCCTCAAAAACATATTTTCTATCTGGAAATCAACTACGCTGAACAAAATGGCTATCTCAAAATTTTAATTGGATGTGTTTGCGGAAATGATGGGCGTGAGGGGGCTAGTTGCACTCCAATCACTTTCGACTATTAAAAAGGGCACTAGCTCTTTAATTTACAATAGATTGAACCTGTTTTGAAGTTTCTACGACAAGGCCTTCTATAAAAACCTTATATGCCCCCAGGGCACAGCTTAAAACCCTTGCCCTGAGGGTTGTGGGGGAGTTTCCTCCTCAAAAATATATTTTCTATCTGGAAATCAACTACGCTGAACAAATTGGCTATCTCAAAATTTTGATTGGATGTGTTTGGGGGAATAATGGGCGTGGAGGGGGTCTAGTTACCCTCCAGTTACTTTCGACTATTAAAAATGGTACTTGCTTTTTGAATTTCCAATCGAATGAGCCTTTTTGAAGTTTCTATCATAACACCTTCTATAAAAACCTTATTTGCCCCCAGGGTATAACTTAAAACCCTTGCCCTGAGGGTTGTGGAGGATTTTCCTCCTCAAAAATATATTTTCTATCTGGAAATCAACTATGCTGAGCAAAATGGCTATCGCAAAATTTTGATTGGATGTGTTTGGGGAAATGATGGGCGTTGAGGGGGGGGGGCTAGTTACACTCCAATCACTTTTTAATATTTAATAGAACACTATCACGTTAATTTCTAGTCGAATTAGCCTTTATTGAAGTGTCGATGACAACACCTTCTATAATAACAGCATACGCCCCAGACAGTAACTTAAAACCCTTACGCTGAAATATGTGGATATTAAGTCTCTTCGAAAATATAATTTCTATCTGAAAATCAACTACGCTGAACAAAATGGCTATCTCGAAAATTTTTATTGGATGTGTTTGGGGAATGGTGGGCGTGGGGGGGGGGGGGGCTAGTTGCCATCCAATCATTTTTGACTATTAAAAAGGGCACTAGAACTCTCCATTTCCACTCGAATGAGCCCCCTTTGAAGTTTCTTCGACGACTCCATCCATATGAAGTGCCTCTGGAAATAAAAAATAATAAATAATAAAACATTGGAGTCGTATGGCCTTTACTATAGGCAACACTACAGCGTTGCCTCTGATTAACCGATTATTCCTTTCAAGAATATACGAGCCAAAGGCGGGCTTTGCATATGCTAAGTTTGTTACACCTTGGAGCGATCTGCATTTGACTAGGCTAAGAGGCACACACTGACGGGGTTTTTACTATTATTTTTTTAAGTTTAGTACATGTATGCCATCTCTGAGTCGAATGTAAAAGTTAAATGATCAGCAAGTTGTTTAAAAAAAAGAAAATCGTAAATTGAAATTGTGACTGCGCTATAAACGTGAAAAGTATTTGATAAATGGTGCTTACCGTGGAATTACAGCTAGCTCAGTATAAACTGTTCGAGGTGCGAAATGGATCACACTTCTCCTCGCCATGTTCATGCTTCTGATTGTGGCCGTGTCAGTGGTGCCAATCTCACTATTGAGTTTTGGTCTCTTTTGACTTGATGTTAGAATATCTGAGTCCTGGAAATACAAATCCATTTCAGTCTTTTCTAGTCACATGTTTACTGGAGTATTAAATAAGTACCAATTTACACCTCCCTTAAAATTGAATTCCTCCTCCTAGCATTATTTTTAACCCTAATTATTAAGTTTGGTTAAGCTATGAATGCATATAGGCATAAAAGCGCAGTTTTTGACGCATCAGTCACGCACCCCAAACAATGCCACAACAATGAACCACCGGCCTTCCATATATATTTGCCTTCTCGTGCGCAAGTCTTCTCTTAATTTTTCTTCAATATTAATTACAGAGTTTAAAATGAAGTTCCAATACGTGCTTAATTTGATTCTTTGTAGAACGAAATATTAAATCATATAAACACATAAGGCGAACCACAAGGATCTTATTATCTATCAATTCAATGCTCTAAGGAGTCACGAAGCGAATGAAAATGATACTGTGGTTAATTGGTCATTTTTTGGATTTATCCATGATTGTCAGTGGTGCATCTTGATATAACTCATCATACTGACTAAAATTAGTTAAATATTTCTGTATATGTGACGATTTTTGACGTATTTCTTTTGACGACGGAAAAGAAATAGTGCAATAATCGAACTTCGTTTTAGTTGGCTCTTTAAATTGGTCAAAATATTTTCTAGTAGTTTTCTGAATATTTATAATTATTTCATAGCAATCATATGTGAAAGAATGCATTTTGCTGAAACACAAATTATTTTTAGTTGTGCATGACTCGTATAAAATTCGTCAAAAATATTAAGCTGCAAAATGTCAGAAAGTTAAAAACTGAAAAAACTAAAAAACACAAAAAGAGTGAATTAATATATATATTTAAAAGGGTTTGGAAAAGAACATATAAAAAGGAGGAGACAACAAAAATACCTGTATGGAATGCCATAAAACACATTTTTAAATACGATACATGAAAAAAAGGGGGGGGGGGATTATGTTCTTATGATAAATCAAGAATAATTTAGATCTACTTACCATCGCTATTCTTTTGTTCTCCATTAGAAAAATGTATAAATTTGATTCTAATAGACTTATTACAGGTTCTATTAATCAACTGATCTAGAAAGAGTAATTGTATCTTAATTTATACCGGAAAAACACGAGTATAAGCACTCCAGCTGTAAACCAATATTTCTAGAATGACACCATCCTTTGAATACGCAATATAAAGAATTTTGGTTATTGAACTTAAAAAAAATACGTCTGCCAAGTCTTGTACCATTCATATCAATTGATGCCTGTCCGTGTGCTCTTTGAAAAGGTGTAGAGCTTCCACAGAAGTATTACCTCGATGCGAGGGGCTACTCACTCTCTTTGAAAAGGTGTAGAGCCTCCATAGAATAGCACAGTAAGGAAAATAAGCCAAGGAAATCCATACGACATTGTGAGGGGATACTCACTCTCTTTAAAAAGGTGTAGAGGTCCCGTAGAATTGCATAGTAAGGAACATAAACCAAGCAAATAGCATGGGAAGGAACGTAAGCCAAGCAAATAGCACGGGGAGGAACATAAGCCAAGCAAATAGCATGGGAACGAACATAAGCCAAGCAAATAGCACAGGAAAGAACACCAAGCCAAGCAAATAGAACGGGAAGGAACATAAGCGAAGCAAAATGGAAGGTACTACTCTACTGTGAGGAGGTAGTGGAATCTAGAGCCCTGCAAAAAACAAACAAAAACAAAACAAGGTTGGTCTTACCATTTGTTCTTAAACTGTTTTAAATAGCTGCAAGATGTAATCAAATAGTTAAAATATCAATTTACAATTATCGTGTCACATGATTCTATTTTTTGAATTGAATTAATATTGCAGTCAATTAACATATTCTTAAAATATAATTATAAACTACACAAAATTGAACTATACCCAAAACAAGAAAAAGTGCCCAAACCTTCTTAATCTGTCATAATAGAAGTATCCAAAAAAATGAAGGGCCATGACTGGCACATAGGGTGTCGAATCAAAGTTTTAGTTGCTGAGAAAAAAGTACTACCTTGTTGTTAGTAAGGTAAGAGCAGATATGCAAGGTGTAATCAAATAGTTAAATATCAATTGATAATATCAATTTTAATATCAATTAAAATATCAATTTAAATATCAATTTTTTTTTCAAGCTAAGCCGTAGAACTTCATACATTATCATAACTTAAGACTTTACTTTACTTTAAATAATCTTTCGAAACAAATGTTGTCCGATACGTAGTTGTGCCCAGTAAACTTGGACTACTTGTACATGGACGCCCATAGGCTGAATTCCAGGGGCAAACCTCATCTAATTGGCACTTTTAATGATATATAATAGAAATCTCAGAACAAAAATATAAAAATAAGGCAGCATCATTCAGCCCGTATGGGTGCCCATGTACTTGTAGAATTTTAAGCCAAGGTTAATCTTACCAGCTATTCTTGAACTATATATATATATATATATATATATATATATATATATATATATATATATATATATATATATATATATATATATATATATATATATATATATATATATATATATATATATATATATATATATATATCTCTCTCTCTCTCTCTCTCTCTCTCTCTCTCTCTCTCTCTCTCTCTCTCTCTCTCTCTCTCTCTCTCTCTCTCTCTCTCTCTCTCTCTCTCTCTCTCTCTCTCTCTCTCTCTCTCTCTCTCTCTCTCTCTCTCTCTCTCTCTCTCTCTCTCTCTCTCTCTCTCTCTCTCTCTCTCTCTCTCTCTCTCTCTCCATCTTTCTTTTTGTCTCTGTTTCTCTCTCTCTCCCTCTCTCACTCACTCACTATCACTCTCCCAATCACACTAACACTAACAAGCTATATCGCAATAACGATAACTCTCTCTATAAATATATCACAAACAAAAACTCTCTCTCACTCTCTCTCTAACTATAACTATCCCTCACCTTCTCTCTCTCTCTCTGTTCATCTTTCTCTCTCTCTATCTCTGTCTATATCTCTATCTCTCTCTCTCTCTCTCTCTCTCTCTCTCTCTCTCTCTCTCTCTCTCTCTCTCTCTCTCTCTCTCTCTCTCTCTCTCTCTCTCTCTCTCTCTCTCTCTCTCTCTCTCTCTCTCTCTCTCTCTCTCTCTCTCTCTCTCTCTCTATCTCTCTATTTCTCTCTCTCTCTCTCTATCTCTTTCTCTCTCTCTCTCTATCTCTCTCTATCTCTACATCTCTCTCTCTCTTTCTCTC
This sequence comes from Artemia sp. Qi Xiang Cuo, assembly GCF_049724085.1. Lineage (NCBI taxonomy): Eukaryota > Metazoa > Arthropoda > Branchiopoda > Anostraca > Artemiidae > Artemia > Artemia sp. Qi Xiang Cuo. The sequence continues at coordinate 51,052,584 of NC_142809.1, read as the reverse complement.
TCTATCTCTCTCTCTCTCTCTCTCTCTCTCTCTCTCTCTCTCTCTCTCTCTCTCTCTCTCTCTCTCTCTCTCTCTCTCTCTCTGTCTCTCTCTCTCTCTCTCTCTCTCTCTCTCTCTCTCTCTCTCTCTCTATCTCTCTCTCTCTCTCTCTCTCTATATATATATATATATTATGTTTAAGAGGTAATTACTTGGCAAAAAAAAAAAAAAAAAAAAACTGTCGTCCAAATCCAGCAATTGAGACAAATGTTCACTTGAACGAGGCTCTAACCTTACACATCCATCCAACTACCTAGGACCAAACAGTATACCCAAACCATCAACCAAATAGAAAAGTCCAAATCCATACAAAGTTGTCATCAGTAAATGTACGTCGTTGTAAAATTACTCGCAAAAGCACCTTAAATATAGCAAATTATTTCCAAGTGAAACCTTCCATTTAGGGCTCATCAGAAGAATACCACCGGCCTTAACGGGTTTCGAGGCTTTACATTCTTTACCCAGCACGGTGGCGCCTCTACCATAAGATCTATATGGTAACCCTATGTCAGGTCAAACCTGTGAAATACATGCAAACTAGTAAACCTACTAAAAATTACATACAAAAAGTGTTTCAATGTTTCCATAATCAAATCCCAGAGGTCACTGAAAGAGACCATTCTGGCACAAATGACGACATGTCCAGATGTATCATTTATTGGTATCTGGAAACAATTACCAATTTAAAGATACTCAAGCTTGTTTAGAACCCATAGAAACTCAAACTGTGAGAAATTATATCAAAATATCTTTCATTATTTCATTATAATGTTTTGCATATTTACTTAAGAGTTCATGATACATGAAACTAAATTTTTTGAATTGCCAACTAATTTTTCTGGCTGAAAAACCTCTTAAGATCAGTTTTTCGCTCAGCTTTTTACATCTATTTTTAAAATCTGTGTAATTACTACATATTTTTGCATACCTAAATAATTGGGAATAATAAGCCGAATAAGTAATATTTGAATGTATATTACTTTCAAGATATGGAAAATTAATTACTTCAAAATTAAAATCATCCGTTTTATTATATAATTTAAAAACTAATTTATTATTATTTGAAATATTAATATTTAAATCTAAGAAATGGTCGGAGTGTCCCATCCCATAGCTAGGCTCAAGAATTAACTCTTGTGGATAAATATTTTTTGAAATCTCAATAAACTCTGCACAATTTATTACCAAGAGATCGTCCAGATATCTTTTATTATTTGAAAGGTTATATTTTACGTTGTTTGGGCTATTTTTATTTATCATATATTCATATTCTAATTGACTTAAAAACAGGTCTGCTATGAATGGACTTGCATTCCCACCCATAGGAATACCTACAGTTTGTTTATATAAATTCCCATTAAATCTTATAAAAGTATTAAATAGAACAAATTCCAATAAATCGCATATCATATCCAAGCTATAACATCTTGAATTAATAGTGCTTCTAACGAAATTCGTCCATCGGTCTTTTTTATTAAAAGTATCAATTTTCAAAAATCCGATATTAGACAAAAGAAAAGATTTCTTTATCACCGTTTTCAATTTTTTCGAATACTAAATTTAGTGACAAATTTGTATACAAAGTAGTAAAATCAAATGAATCGACTCTTTTAGCTGAATATATATATATATATATATATATATATATATATATATATATATATATATATATATATATATATATATATATATATATATATATATATATATATATATATATATATATATATATATATATATATATATATATATATATATATATATATATATATATATATATATATATATATATATATATATATATATATATATATATATATATATATATATATATATATATATATATATATATATATATATATATATATATATATATATATATATATATATATATATATATATATATATATATATATATATATATATATATATATATATATATATATATATTTATATTTATATATATATATATATATATATATATATATATATATATATATATATATATATATATATATATATTTATATATATATATATATATATATATATATATATATATATATATATATATATATATATATATATATATATATATATATATATATATATACTATATATATATATATATATATATATATATATATGAATGATGCTGCCTTATTTTTATATTTTTGTTCTGAGATTTCTATTATATATCATTAAAAGTGCCAATTAGATGAGGTTTGCCCCCCCCCCTGGAATTCAGCCTATGGGCGTTCATGTACAAGTAGTCCAAGTTTACTGGGCACAACTACGTATCGGACAACATTTGTTTCGAAAGATTATTTAAAGTAAAGTAAAGTCTTAAGTTATGATAATGTATGAAGTTCTACGGCTTAGCTTGAAAAAAAAATTGATATTTAAATTGATATTTTAATTGATATTAAAATTGATATTATCAATTGATATTTAACTATTTGATTACACCTTGCATATCTGCTCTTACCTTGCTAACAACAAGGTAGTACTTTTTTCTCAGCAACTAAAACTTTGATTCGACACCCTATGTGCCAGTCATGGCCCTTCATTTTTTTGGATACTTCTATTATGACAGATTAAGAAGGTTTGGGCACTTTTTCTTGCTTTGGGTATAGTTCAATTTTGTGTAGTTTATAATTATATTTTAAGAATATGTTAATTGACTGCAATATTAATTCAATTCAAAAAATAGAATCATGTGACACGATAATTGTAAATTGATATTTTAACTATTTGATTACATCTTGCAGCTATTTAAAACAGTTTAAGAACAAATGGTAAGACCAACCTTGTTTTGTTTTTGTTTGTTTTTTGCAGGGCTGTAGATTCCACTACCTCCTCACAGTAGAGTAGTACCTTCCATTGTGCTTGGCTTATGTTCCTTCCCGTGCTATTTGCTTGGCTTATGTTCTTTCCTGTGCTATTTGCTTGGCTTATGTTCGTTCCCATGCTATTTGCTTGGCTTATGTTCATCCCCGTGCTATTTGCTTGGCTTACGTTCCTTCCCATGCCATTTGCTTGGTTTATGTTCCTTACTATGCAATTCTACGGGACCTCTACACCTTTTTAAAGAGAGTGAGTATCCCCTCACAATTTAGTATGGATTTCCTTGGCTTATTTTCCTTACTGTGCTATTCTATGGAGGCTCTACACCTTTTCAAAGAGAGTGAGTAGCCCCTCGCATCGAGGTAATACTTCTGTGGAAGCTCTACACCTTTTCAAAGAGCACACGGACAGGCATCAATTGATATGAATGGTACAAGACTTGGCAGACGTATTTTTTTTAAGTTCAATAACCAAAATTCTTTATATTGCGTATTCAAAGGATGGTGTCATTCTAGAAATATTGGTTTACAGCTGGAGTGCTTATACTCGTGTTTTTCCGGTATAAATTAAGATACAATTGCTCTTTCTAGATCAGTTGATTAATAGAACCTGTAATAAGTCTATTAGAATCAAATTTATACATTTTTCTAATGGAGAACAAAAGAATAGCGATGGTAAGTAGATATAAATTATTCTTGATTTATCATAAGAACATAATCCCCCCCCCCCTTTTTTTCATGTATCGTATTTAAAAATGTGTTTTATGGCATTCCAATACAGGTATTTTTGTTGTCTCCTCCTTTTTATATGTTCTTTTCCAAACCCTTTTAAATATATATATTAATTCACTCTTTTTGTGTTTTTTAGTTTTATCAGTTTTTAACTTTCTGACATTTTGCAGCTTAATATTTTTGACGAATTTTATACGAGTCATGTACAACTAAAAATAATTTGTGTTTCAGCAAAATGCATTCTTTCACATAAGATTGCTATGAAATAATTATAAATATTTAGAAAACTACTAGAAAATATTTTGACCAATTTAAAGAGCCAACTACAACGAAGTTCGATTATTGCACTATTTCTTTTCCGTCGTCAAAAGAAATACGTCAAAAATCGTCACATGTACAGAAATATTTGACTAATTTTAGTCAGTATGATGAGTTATATCAAGATGCACCACTGACAATCATAGATAAATCCAAAAAATGACCAATTAACCACAGTATCATTTTCATTCGCTTCGTGACTCCTTAGAGCATTGAATTGATAGATAATAAGATCCTTGTGGTTCGCCTTATGTGTTTATATGATTTAATATTTCGTTCTACAAAGAATCAAATTAAGCACGTATTGGAACTTCATTTTAAACTCTGTAATTAATATTGAAGAAAAATTAAGAGAAGACTTAATTGCGCACGAGAAGGCAAATATATATGGAAGGCTGGTGGTTCATTGTTGTGGCATTGTTTGGGGTGCGTGACTGATGCGTCAAAAACTGCGCTTTTATGCCTATATGCATTCATAGCTTAACCAAACTTAATAATTAGGGTTAAAAATAATGCTAGGAGGAGGAATTCAATTTTAAGGGAGGTGTAAAATGGTACTTATTTAATACTCCAGTAAACATGTGACTAGAAAAGACTGAAATTGATTTTTATTTCCAGGACTCTGATTTTCAAACTTCAAGTCAAAAGAGACCAAATCTCAATAGTGAGACTGGCACCACTGAAACGGACACAATCAGAAGCATGAACATGGCGAGGAGAAGTTTGATCCATTTCGCACCTCGAACAGTTTATACTGAGCTAGCTGTACTTCCACGGTAAGCACCATTTATAAGATACTTTTCAACTTGATAGCGCAATCACAATTTCGATTTACAAATTCCCTTTTTTAAAAGAAGTTGCTGATTATTTAACTGTTACATTCAGCTCAGAGATGCCATACATGTACTATAGTTAAAACATAATATTAAAAACCCGGTCAGCGCGTGCCTCTTAGCCTAATCAAATGCAGATCACTTCAAGGTGTAACAAACTTAGCATATGCAAAACCTGCCTTTGGCTCGTATATTCTTGAAAGGAATAATCGGTTAATCAGAGGCAACGCTGTAGTGTTGCCTATATTTTTTTAAGGTTATGATTGAAGAACGGTTTGTCGGTGGAACACTTTGGTCTTTTTTACTGGGAATGATCCAATGTAGTGTTTAGTCAGGAGTCCATGGAGCCGTAAGACTTTGTCATTAACATCTTCTGCTTTTATAATTTCACTCCAAGTTTCGCTTGTTATCCAATTTCCGAATTCCAATAAGTGTTTATCTGTTACTGGTCTGGAGCAAATTTCGGTAATCTTATAGTTGTGTTTGGCCTCAATATCTGGGATAATTTTAATTGAATAATGGTAGCTAACATCAAGTGCAGGAGGCAGAGTTGGTTTTTTATAGTACTGTTTTATATTAGTGTAATCAAGATTTAGTTGGGTGACTCCCTTTGTCTTTGGGAAATCTACCATTTGCTTGAGATTAAAGTTAAGGCAAGCTTAGACAAAAGATAAATCATTTTTATGCCCTAATAAAAAAATTCCGGCGTAAGGATATTTTAGTTGAATTCGATCAATGCTGCCATTTAATTTTTCTTTGAAGTTCTGTTTTGATTGTAGGTTTTGATTGGGAGTGACCATAATAATTGAAAAGTCCAACCATAATAATATTTAATGGACGGGGCAAAACCTTCGGTCTAATACATATCCAAAGAATTTCTTCAAACTCGTTCAAATCTGGTGTAGGAATTGGTCTTGGGCATAAATATTCTCTAATGAACAGAAGAACTTTTTTCCCCAGAGGATGGTCATGAGGCCTTAATTTGATAAATTTATGGTAGCCATTTAAATTTAGTAATGATGAATTTTGGTTATGCACCTCCGTAATGGAAATAACGTCTAAATCTAATAGTCCTGCATTTATGTTTACTTCCTTAAGCTTGTCGAAATTCAAGCTTTCGGCATTACTTAGGTACATATTTGGGAAATTGTATCGTGATGCGTCCCAATATTTTTCATATGACTTAGATTTATTATTTTGAATATGGGCTGTTGTGGGTAGTGGAGTCTGGATTGTTGTTTTCTGTAAGGGTGGGACAGTTTTTGGGGGTGTGAAAAGTTGAACAGTAAGACAATTTGTATTTGCTTCTAAATAATTCCCACCTGGCTAATTCTTGTGTGATGAGGGTCGGGAGGTATATATGGGAGTGGTGTGTTCCTAGGGATAAAGTGGGGGGATGACTAGGAGGGACATAGAGAGGAAAGGGATCTCTTTGAAAGGATGGTTTTGATTTGTAGACAATGGCTGTACATGGGAGGAGGTTCGGTCTAAAGAGTGGACTTTCTTTGTGAGGGATGAAACATGGGTTAGTGATTGACGTCGAAAGTCTTTGAAGAGAGGAACTATAGTTTGGCGTGGAGAATTTGGTGTTGGTAGAGAAAAAAGTGGTGTTTTTTCGGTACTTTTGGGGAAAACTTGGGGCTAAAAAACGGCGACTCCGATGTGAGGGAGATTTACGGATGTATAAGAATGAACACTTGAGACTAAAACACACTCCACTGTTAAATTTTTGGCAGGGTCTAAGGTGGGGAAGATTACAGTTTGGGTTTTGACAGGAACCTGAATTTTAAAAATGTATACACGAATGGACAAACCTACAAGAAAATCCTCTATTACACTTATTATTCAGATGAAACTTACAAGCAACATTCCTTACTTCGGAATTGCCGCTAACATCGTCAAAATTACTGGAATATTTGTAAACCCAGCTGTTAACGCTAATCATCTTCTCCATCGGTTTAATGTTTGCCTTTAATTCACTTTTATTATAAATTGGGTCAATGCCTGCATTTCCAGTTGCGTGACTGGAAAAATATAATCCTTGAAATACAAAGCTTTGTCTTTTGGTCTCCAGGAACCCACTCTTATCAAAACTTGTCTCATTGAAACTTTGCTCGTTGCACCTGCTTGATTCCTTAATAATTAATTCATGAATATCTTTTAGATTTTTGTTTGTATCACTAATTTTTTTTGTCGGATTTATTTTTTGCAAATAATTTGTCTCTAGATCAACGTATATTGAAGTCTCCTGGGATTTATCAGTTTCACGAATTTGGACACAATCTGAAGCACCAAATTTAGACATTTCAATAATGATAGTCTCTATTTCTTTCTTTAAGACTATTGGACTCTGCAATTTTGTGTCTCGGACACTAGGAGGGAGGGAGGGGGAAGGCAGCAGGTTGGGCAATATCATAGTGGATTTTGACAAAGTTAGACCAATAACATTAACACCACTTTTTTCAAAGCTGTATAAATCATTTTTATCTGACTGGCTCAGGGTCTCAATTGCAGAACGTATTGACATCCGACCATTTGTAAACGTCCCAAAAGTGTCAACGTCCCACTATCTAGTACATATCTATGACACAATACTGAAAAACCTAGAGACACCTAATACTTGGGCTAATCTCATCTCAGTTGACCTAGAAAAGGCTTACGATTATGTTGACCATAATGTTTTAGTTGATAAATTTTCCCATGAATTCCAAATCGACCTCTCTCTGGTAAAAATTATCTCATCATTTTTAAGCCAACGATCTCAAGTGGTCAAATGCATGAATACTTATTCAAAACCTCTACTAGTCTATAACAGAATACCTCAAGGTATTATAACTGGAGCCATCTTATTCAGCGTTATAGTAAACAATTTGGCAGAAGATATATTATCAAATTTGGAAAGCCTTATTTTCCACGTGGGTATTTTCCGCGCGGGATATTTTTCACGGGGGGGGGGGAGTTATTTTTCAGAAGAGTATTTTCCGTGAGGGGGAGGGGGAGAATACCTATAATCCTGTCTAATAGTATACATACATTTTTTACTAATCAAGAACCTCCCCTCCCTATCAAGAAATTTATTTTGTGTGTATTATTTTTACTTGCATAACTTAACATAATTAAATTTTTTAAAAAGTTTCTATTTAAACTGAAAGAAAGGAGCAACATTAAAACTCAAAACAAACAGGAATTATTACGTATATAAGGTGGTTTCCCCCTCTTCAATACCTTTCTTTACACTGAAGTATTTTTTAGAACTTTTACAAAACTTATTAACCTAATTATAGGTTCTTTTTGTTTAAAGAGTCACTGTTAAATAATTGGAACAAAAAGTTTTAATTTGACAATTGATTTTTTGAATTTGATTTCTAATCGTTTTTTTTTTATAATTCAGTTTGGCTACTGATGACGGTTACCTTATATGTGACCGAAATAGGTTTTATTTTTGGTGAATTTCTATACACTGTCTATTAAAAAGGATTTTATTGATATTTTGAACTTTTGTTTTGTCGTCATGGAAAGGCAGTGTGGTCTCCGAAATTATCTAAAAATTCCAAATTTTTTTTATATAGGGGCTTGAAACTTCTATAGTAATGTTCCTTTAGATGTTGGATCTGACGGTGTGATTTTCATAAATATCTCCTGATGGTTTATGGTGGGGGGGGGGGGGTACCCAGTGTAAATGAGGAGCTGCACTGCTCCTAATTTATGTTTTGTTACCACAAACTGTTTGATGAAAATAAATTAATTGGATTTGTTGTAAAATAAAATCTTTGACATTACTCTTTCCCTCTTGGTTTCCAATTTAACTTTTATGGAATTTGGAAAAATCCAAATAATAAAGAAGAAAGAGAATAAGTATAAGATTCATTTTTTTAAAGTTATCTGGTGCAATGACTTTTGGAATAAACCTCCCTCCCCATCTTTTCTCCCTTATCTTATCTCCCTTATCATCTATCTTAAGCTGAAAGTTTAAACCAAAAATATAATTATTGAATTAGGTTCTTCCAAAATATGGAACGCAATATAAATTAATTAGTTTAATTCAAGCAAGAATATATTTAAAAATAGTAGTTGGTTAGTAAAAGCCCACTGGACATAGATTACAATAAATTCAGTTAAAACATATGAAACACCTAAAATTAAAACAAAGAAACAAAACATGCAGAATTAATAGTTATGGCTTGCTACTGAAGAGTCTTGCCAACCGACAGCTCCAGGGCCCGAAAAGAAGTCAACAAATTCTTGTCTAACAGTAGTAGCTCCTGCTTCTGAAAAATTTCCAGATTGGTTTCTAGAGTCCTGAAAACCCGCACTAAAATTGTGCCGAGAATCGTGAATGATCTGCCACACCCCAAACTCTGTATTTACTAGTCTTAAAGCTAAATACTGGTATCCATTTGATGCATTTTTAGTAATAAGAAAGTTGTGTAATACACAAGCTGCTTATATAATATCGTCTGCTGTTTCTAGCAACCTTCGTGCACGTGATAGTCTATAATTAAACACTTGCTGATTGTGTGTCAATCCACCTCTTCTTGGTAAGAGACCCATAGAATTTTCCGTGAGAGGCAATGCCTCAACTCCAACAAAGACATGAGGCAAGGGTTCTTCATTTGCTGCAGGTGGAGTTGGAGGGGGAAAAGGATGCTTATTATTTCTCATCGCTTGTCGAAAGGATTAACAGAAGAAGATTGTACTATCATTTTCTTCCCTTTTGTACCTACATCTATTTACAAAAATCTTTATTGTGCATCAGACACGACCATCAAAATAATGCTAAAAAAACTGGTGGAAATAAAAAAAAAAATCTTAACCACTCTCAGGCTGGCACAATATTTGACAATGTTTGCCATCAACAACACCCACAAGACATTTTTTAAAGCTAAAAAAGTTCTCTTGCGACACTATTAAGATAATTTGTAGATAAGGGTTTCATGTATATGGGCTGCAGCACCTTCCAAATGAACTTTAGTGTCTCTTTGACTATGCCAGACACTGTAGATTTTCCTACTCTGTAGGCAATGGCCATTCTGAACACTGAATGTCCAGATGACAAGTATATATAGGACCAAAAATGTTTAGTAATAGTAAGAAGCATAGAACTGTGCATATAAGAACAGTGGCTATAGGATTTAGTAATAATTAGGCTAATCTGTACACTACAAATACAGTATTTTTCTATATTGCAAATTTAGAAATGTTCAAGGTGCAGAATTTTTTTGAAGAAAAACAGACTACAAATAATAACGATAATGGAACACATTTTGTGATTTTAAATTTTACTAAAGCCTCCCTCTAAGGAAATATTCTGGCTTTGTCGTTTTAATTGAGCTTTCAACACATAAAAAATAAACAAATAGTTTTGTCTATTAATGACATATTTAACTAGAATTACCTGGGAATTTAAAAAAACTGAATTTTCCCGAAGGAAATTGTGATAGAATAGAATATATTTACACACTACAATAGCAGAAGCTAACCTGAGCATGTCATGACAAAAAAAGAAGACGCAAAACAAAGATAGAAAACAAATAAATAGCAACACAAAAAATTAAAACACCAAGTGCTGCTTCAAGGTCAATAAATTAAAATGAGTCACAAATAAAATTTATAAAAAGATAAGAACAACTTTAATGCTGAGCATCACAAGGTTCAGAATTGTTCTACACTTGATATGGATGATATTTCTTGAGATTAGCAATGGTGATTATAAATGCAACAAGCCTAATTTTGAAGAATTTGTGCATAAGCGGTGCATCTACATTTTTGTATAGAAGACGTGGTATTTGCTATAGCTCTTTGATGACAGTATAGATCCGTTCAACATCTGTTGTGAAGTGTTTATTTATGGTATTTGGGTGTTTTAGTCGTAGATGCCTTTATCCTCCCTTTATAGGGGAGATAAACTCTGGCCCTAAGGTAATTAAACTTTAGTAGCGTGCCTTAGGCTGTGACCGAACTAATGAGGCGTACCGACTGGGTATATTCCAGGGACTAAAGGTAGACCGTAGAGAGGTTGTCTAAAGCACAATACTTTTATTCAATTTACACATAATAATTACAGATGTTTGATATGCTACTGGGACTGGCTGCACCAAGTAGACCACAAGTCTCAAAAACTGCAAAAATATATAATAAGATACAGAGATTTACAATGATCCGATAAAATCCCAAGGTATTTCTAATGAGAAAATAAACGGGCAGAGGTTCACCCGGAAAGTCTAAAGGTCTGCCTTCAGTCTCAAGAATCGGGGTATATATATAAAAAACTAACCACCTCCTTCCGGTACATTGACGCATTTAACCAGGAAATTGGTTATTGAGCAAGTTCCCTCCAAGCCCACACATTCCACGATTTGTATCTTTATCTTAAAAAGTGGTATTTTGAAACGTTGTTTTTGCGTCTTAATATATTTTTACTCAATTAATAATTAACTAAATTAGAAAGCTTTACCACAAAACTCCCCATTTAAAGAAGAATTGTCCCAATTCTCAATATTTTACTTTTAAAACAACTTAATTTGGTTTACAGCTATTATGCTGCCATCTTTGGGTCATTATGTGCATCTACCCTCAATGAGCTTCCTTAGGGTTATGTTTCTAATCCAATATAGGCCATGTTCTTTTTTTTCGTCGAAGGATTTCAATTTGAAATTCATCCTTGTTTCTCTTTTTCTCTGTCTCTAGGACTGACAATTCTCTTTTACCCTGTTCATATGTATCTTCTGTTTTATCTTGACCCCAAGCGGCTTAAACATAATATAAGTGGTTTTGCTTAAATTAGATTTCAAGTTATATTAGACAAGTTTATGAATTATTTGAGTTTAAATTTAATTCCCCTTAATAATTTAATTTATGTGTGTGATGTGGTTGATCTACCGTTTATTTTTCGTTTTAGAATTACCTTGGATAAATTACATATAACATTATTGATTTTTAAATTTTCACATATTTTTCCAGCACAAAGCATTTTTACATATTTCAATAACATAAGCCATTTGGGCTATGTAGCACAATATCTAGGCCTAAATTAAGTTCTGATTTTATCTCACTTTTGATGAACTAAGTAAAGTCTGTATTTCTGCTATAGTTTCCAAATATCTGTTGATCAAGTATGGTTTGGTTTCTGATGGTATGAGATGATAGTATCAGGAACTAATTGAACTGGCTTTGAAATTTGATACTTTCCAAAAATGCGTCAAAGAAATGATTGAGAAATGGCTCCAAAAGGATGTTATGAAAAATTTGATTTCCAAAAAAAATAGCTAAGGCTGTATGCAAAATAAATATTAACTTTAGAATACATATAAAGTATAAAATTTTACATATATAGTAGAAAGAAACACTCAATTTCGTAAAGTTTAATTACTTTTATTTACTTTTCTCTCTTTTAATTACTCCAAAAATAATATCCCGCTTAAATCGAAACGTTATGTTTCTTGCTGGATTATTCTTTCAAACTTAATACTAAACGGACTATTTTACAATAAAAATTATTAATACGTTGACTCGAGGTCAAACATTTACATATAACATTAAATCACTAGTTAAAACTTAAATTTGATAAAAACATAGTATATATATATATATATATAAGCATTGTGTAATAGCTTACACAAGTATTTTTTTTTAATTCGCAAAACTAGATAGGATATTTAACTACTGTTTAAAACTTAAAGCACTAAAAAAAATAATACACGGTATAGATTAGCATTGGATATAATTCCAATTATTATTTTGTTAATTGCTTATGAAGTATTAATTTAGGATACTTCTTGAATGATATATACATAAAAAAAACACAAATACTCAACATTTAATACACTATATACATGGATAGTTTAGGATATATATATGTATATATATATATATAATAACAAAAGTTATGTTGATACATAACTTAATTGTTAAAAACAAATAATAATTATATACTTTAATAATTTATTTAATCACTGCAATATTTATTCTTTGTACAAGTTTTAAATAAGTCAGCCCATTCTTTTATATTATAATTCCTAACTGTTATTAAAATATTTACAAAACAAAAACAACTCCAACAAATAGATTTATGTACTATAGCTGATAACTGTGATTAGCCTCCATGTAAGGACTTGGTAATATTTCATATAACATAACTTTTCTATTTACATTTCTATATATTTTTTTAAATATAATGCTCTGTTTATGAAAGGTTTTCGAATTATATTTACAACAGTAGATATTTTCTCAATTACATTTGTTACAACCATATATCTTTCCATATACGACTATAAACATTTTGTTTTAAAACTTTGGTTCTATTTCGAACCCACTTGTGTCATTTACTGTCAATAGCTTCTAAGCCTGTTTTCTTATTCAGACTTTTAAGCTTTTCAATTCTTTTCGAATTTCTAGGTACTTCAGCCAGTTTTATAACGTTTTGTCTGTAATCTCTCTGTTTTTCAGCTTTAATGTCTTTTTGGTTTAAGGCTTTATTTACAGCTTATATCTGATAAGCTAAAAAAATTTGCCGTTCACCTTATACCTGTTATTCTTTGATGACAGAATAGATCCGTTCAACAGCTGTTGTGAAGTGTATATTTATGGTATTTGGGTGTTTTAGTCGTAGATGCTTTTATTTTCCCTTTATAGGGGAGATAAACTCTGGCCATAAGGTAATTAAACTTTGGTAGCGTGCCTTAGGCTGTGACCGAACTAAGTATAGTATATTCATACTTGGACAAGATGAAATATCCTCCCCCCGTACAAGCAAAGACTGGTTCAAAAATTCCATTGAAAATTAAGAATCAATAGCCAACAAATTTAGTATTCTCATCTGCCTGTTCACACAAAAAATTACTTTATCCTTCCAAGGCTATGAAGTTTTTTTCACTTACCCACCAACTCTGACTTCAAACCCTGAAACTTTGAATGTAAATTCTCCAACTCTCACCATGTTCTTCAAAGATATAAGAACTCCGCTGCTAATTTACAGCAGAAATTCAATTTATCATAAGTTTCTGCCGAAATGCATTTTTTAGTTTTACCAATAGCTATTACCCAATTCATCAGCCTTTTCTTTCAAATTGAATCCCAATTTTCCAAGGGTAGTGATCTTGCCTTTGCAGTATTCTATTAAAAATTAAAATACAGGTTAGAAAATGTTTTTTGATTATTCGTTTATTAAAAAAACTAATAAATAAAAAGATAGTTGTGTAGCTTTTCAATATTAAAAAAGTAATCAACAATCATTTAAAACCTTTATTGTTGCTACCACTTGATACTTTCAGTCAATATAATTCAGTTAACACATTCAACTTTAATATAGAAAGACATGTAAGAGACGAATATGAAATATTTCATACAATTTATCTCCAAATTCTATAAGTATAACTTTTGAATATTGTAATGTGTCTCATTGTGTTTCCCTAACTTCAACTCTGACTACAAAGTGTCTTATATTATTTATGTTACTCTTTCTCCATTAAGCCAAAATTTACTAAAACTTCCACTCCACAGGAGGATAATCCTTCCTTACCCAATACTCTGTATGCTTTTTTAGAAGAATACACAAGATGGAGTAAAATGTGTTACATTCTTCCATTTTGCTCCAAAACACAAGCTCCTTGAAGGTTTTCCAATTTTGTTGTTTGAAGCACAGTAAATACTTCTGTGGTTCTAAGAATATTCTCTGAATGTTTCTAAGCTAATGGAATATCATGAAATTTCTATTCAATAATCTCTCAGTCATATTTTGTTGGATAGAATACACAGAAATGGTGCTTTGCGGCGAAGCTATTTCTTTTGTAACTAAGAAGGGGTGATTGAACTTGCGATTTCCTGAAATGGCTCGAATTACAAATTTCCATGTATGGTTTGAATTTTCCTCTTTTGAAAACCAGCAACCGCTAGTATCATACAACTTGGGAAATAATTAGATATTTCATTTTAGAATTGGCATCAACATCACTCATTATGGCAGGGTCAAGTTCCATGAAATCATGCAGATAATTTTGGGTTTTGAACTCATTCTTAATTCACACTAACAAGTTTGAAAGTAAACTTACAGTTAATATAACTTCTGACTGTTTTGATTTAGCAGTAAGGAGTTACTAAACATGCTTGATATGCTGTTTTGATTTATTGTTAATTATATTTACTTTTTCCAGGACGTCAGGGGATTTTGATTTTGAAGATCACACAACTTTCGTAATCTGAAATGGATGGTGACAAGGAGGATGAAGCTACTTCTACAAGATTAACGCAATCTGCTCCATCTAATTATATTCAACGTTCCTATTACTTGCTAAACCCATCCACCAGCACTGATTCAATATCACCAGTTTTCCTTCAAGATACATACCACTTATACAACCAACGAAATCATGAAACTAACATTTATCTAGCTGACATTGTTATCCTAAAATTTCCCAATGCACATCACAAAGCATGTCATCAATTGATGAAGTATCATCTTTAGCTAAACAAATAAAAGCTCCCCATCAAAAATCCCCCTGAAGTAATTTATCTACCAATAGTCCTGCTTCATCAAATTTTAATTGATATGCTAAAAAAATGAACCTTCCATTAGTCCTGTTTCACCAAATTTTGATTCTCATGCTAAAATATGAACTTTCCCTGTCACCTATTGGGCAAAATATTCCTAAGAAAAGTAAAACAGTAAAACAAAACTTTCTAGCAGGGGAAACAAGAGAAGTCATTGTAACTGCTGCTGCAAGGATACTATATAGAATACCACCCCCTATGCCTCAAGGTGATCAAAGCCAGTCCGAAAACTATGGGTTTGGTCTAACAGTTGCCAATTGTTTGGCGAGCTCCCTGTCAATTGGTGTTCACGTTTGTCATCAACCATCATGGAACAAATTTGGATTGAATGTGAAAGGGTACCACCTCCTATACCTCAAGGTGATCAAAGCCAGTCCGAAAACTATGGGTTTGGTCTAACAGTTGCCAATTATTTGGCGAGCTCCCTGTCAATCGGTGATCACGTTTGTCATCAGCCATCATGGAACAAATTTGGATTGAATGTGAAAGGAATGACGTTTAATTTAAGAGATACTTAATTTTGTACAATAATTAAACTTTATTTAAATATTGATGTAAAATATTCCTTGTTTAGTTTTGTGTTCATTGGTATCTATCAAATGTATTCGCTTGACTAATTATAAGACTGGTAGATTTAGTTATATAAATTTTTTACATGGAGCTACATGAACAAAACTAAATAGTGTATTTCTATTAGGGAATATTAACACCCAAGTGGGAAGAAATTGGGATAGATTGCTTCCTAGCTTATTTTACTTTGCTATAGGAAAAGAAAAAGTAAGGGGTACAGACTGCTGTAAGTTCGTAGACATAATAATATAGCTATAAGCATTAATGTGTTTGGACAGCCAGCTTTATTGATCATGATATTGTCAACCAAAGTCTGGCAGGGTCAATACAAAATACTATATTATACAGGAGTGCTGTTATTGATGTTCTAAATTTAGGTCACAATCTATTAGCACATAGGGTTAATCTTAAGCTGAAATTTTGAAAGGGTAACTGCTTTAGGGAGGTTATGACCTTGTTATGCCCCAGGTTGAGAATCTGAGAGAAACTTACAAGGAACACTTAATTCGAGAGTCTAAAATTTGACAATGTAGAGCACGGATTTAATTTTTAGATTATATGAAAATATGAAGAATTTAAAGAAAGTGGAGGAAGCATTAAAATAGTAATTAAGGAGGTGCAAAGTGGAGCTGCTGTGGTGAGTTGTTAGTAGTAGTAGTAGTAAAGTGGAGGCCATGGATAAAATTATTGAGAATTTGGCAGATGAAACCAGACAGCAGAATAGAAAAACAGTGCTTTGGCATTTTAAAAAACGGAAAGGGAATAGACCACCTGGTCTTATACAAGTTAAAGATTGGAATAGTGCCAGGGTTAGTGATAAAACAAACTTGGCACATTATTGAATTGAAAATGCCTTTCATTATATAGAATAGATTGCATTATATACCTAAGCAAATAAATGTGTTACCAACCACTTAAAATATGCTTTGCTGGCCTTTTGGATAAATTAATTAAAAAAAACTTTCCGAAAATTATTTTTTTAAAAGAAATGTAAAGGACTTTTTAAAATTAAGCTCTGGATATAAAAATACGTTTTAAAATTCAAACTCAAAACGACCAGAAATTACTATTAAAGAATAAATGAAACCCAAAACGAACAGAAATTAAATAAACAATCATAGCAAGAAACATACAACAAGTAATAATATAAATGTATAAATAGATCTTAAAGCGAGTAATGCTTAGATTGAATATGAATTTGCTATTAAAGTATAAATGAAACTTAAAACGAACAGAAATTAAATAAACAATCAATGCTACTGATTTGGGGTAGTTGTATGCTTGGTAGATTATATGATAGTCCGAACGCCCGGTGTTGAAAATGTGAACCATACCACGACGGAATGTGGCTCGTACGAGAATTAGCCTACCCTGCACCCCCTAAATTGACCATGCGGATTCAAAAATACCAATGGCACATGCTTGCGAGTGGTGGAACACTCCGAAACTTAACATTTTATTATATTTTGGTGTTTCATGCAAGAAAATGCTTGTTCCACAAAGTTTGAGGTGCAGTTTTCCGCTCAAATAGAAGTGCCTAGAAACCATAGAATGTTTTCATAACAAACTAACACGATTAGTTACAAAAAAATAGCAGAGTTAAAAAAAATGGCAAAAAACTATATGAGTCTTGGACAGTCCTGGAAAGTATAAACAAAATCAAATTCAATATTAGTTATATAATGATATTAATTGTTGAAAGATCCATCAGTTCAAGATTTTTTTTCACTGTAATTTTTATTTTCATTTTCAACGCTGTAAGAACTGGAAACTAATAAATTTTAATATACGAATAATTCGTTATCAGTGAAGCACCTATGACGTAAAAGGCTTTAGGTTTTTACAGTTAAAGAAGGGGTTTTGAATATTGGTCTATATAATCTTGGGAACTATATGAGTCTTGGACAGTCCTGGAAAGTATATACAAAATCAAAATTAATATTAGTTATATAATAATATTAATTTCTGAAAGATAAATCAGTTCAAGCTTTTTTTTTACTGTAATTTGTATTTTAATTTTCAATGCTGTAAGAAATAGAAAAGAATAAATTTGCAATATACAAGTAATTCGTTTTTAATGAAGCACCAATGACGCAGAAGGCCTTAGGTTTTTACAGTTAAAGAAGGGGGCAGTATCCAAATTTTGCTTGTAGTGAAACTATATTTGTCTTGACCTATCTTGAAAAGAACTAATCAATTAAACTGAATATTTGATGCATAATGATATTAATTGCTAAAAGCTCATCAGTTCAAAATTTTACTGTAATTTTAATATTTATTTTCAATATTAAGTACAAAAGAAAACATTTGTAATATAATTTGTTTTCAGTAAAGCGCCATTGACGCAATAGGTTTTAGACTTCTGCAGTGAGACGATACCCAAACTCTTGTTTGTAGTTATTTTTATTTGATTCAAACTTGATTTGCATATTCAATTTAAGTTTCACTCGTTTTAAGATTTATTTATTCATTTACATTAATATATATTGTATGTTTGTTTGCATTGTTTTTTTTTACTTAATTTTTGTTCATTTTAAGTTTCATTTATACATTAATAGCAAAATATTCGTTTTCGTTTTAAGCTTGATTTTCATATTCAATCTAAACATTACTCGCTTTAAGATCTATTTATATTATTACTTGTTGTATGTTTTTTGCTATGATTATTTATTTAATTTCTGTTCGTTTTGGATTTCATTTATTCTTTAATAGTAATTTCTGGTCGTTTTGAGTTTGAATTTTAACAGGTATTCGTATCTACTGAGTTTAAGTTTAAAATGGCCTTTACTTTTCTTTGAAAAACTTATATTTCGGAATTTTTTTTTTTTAATTAATTTTTGTTCCTTATTGATTGCAAAAAGTTTCAAGTTTTTATGGCATGGGGGGGGGGGGAAGGGTGCTTACTGTCCGATTATTCTTGACTTTAAAAAATGGATCTAGAAATTTCAGTTTAAATCGAATGAAGCTTTTTTCAAAGTCTATGCGATTACCTCTTTGATAAAAACCTTATATAAACAATAGACAGCTTGCATAACTTGTTGACAGCGATTGACAACAATGAATGGATTGAAAAAATAGCTCCAATAAGGGGATTTAGACCATTTCAGTTGCTGACACAAAGGGATCACGACTGTTTGGAATTGACCTTAATAGGAATTTGCGTACCAAAGCAATTTTGCATCTATCACAGAATTTGTATTTTAACCTTATAATTGGGTAATTATAATAGATTTCCTATGTGTTCTTCCCATACAAAACCCTTTCCCATAAGCTATAAACCCCCCTTAATAAGTTATGCTCCAGGGCATAACTTACAACGCCTACCCCTAGGCCCTGGTAGGCTGTGTCGACACCGGAGTTTTTTGTTATCAGAACTTTGAACTATTTTAACAAAATATATATCTCAAAATTTTTATCTGATGCATTGAGGGCGTGGAGGAGGGAGAGGGGCTAGTTGCCCTTCAATCTCTTTTGACTCTTAAAAAGTGAACAAAGACTTTCAATTTTCAATAAAATGAGCCCTCTCTAAAGTTTATACGAGCATCCCTTCCATCAGAAATAATATGAAGCATTCGCAGAATCTTTAAATTACAACCCTTACCCTGAAGGCCTTGGGGGAGTTGTAATCCTCAAAGACCTAATTTCCAGAACTTAAAACTACGTTTAATAAAATGGCTGTCTTAAAATTTTGATTGGGTGTGTTTGAGGAAAAGTCGGGCGTGAGAGGGGGGTTAGTTGCCCTTAAATCACTTTTGACTATTACAAAGGGCACTAGCCGTCGGAATTTCAAAGCGAATGAGCCTTTATTGAAGTTTTTACGACACCGCCTTCTATAAAAACCTTATATGCCCCCAGGGCATAATTTAAAACCCTTGCCCTGAGGGTTGTGGGGGGTTGTCCTCCTCAAAACCACATTTTGCTATCTGGAAATCAACTATGCTGAACAAAATGGCTATATCAAAATTTTGATTGGATGTGTTTGGGGGAATGATGGGCGTGGGGGGGGGGGGGGGGCTAGGGTTCCACCAATCCCTTTAGACTACTAAAAGGGGCACTAGCCCTTTGAATTTCCAATTGAATGTGCCTGTTTTGAAGTTTCTACGAAAACGCCTTCTATAAAAACTATATATGCCCCCAGGGCATAACTTAAAACTCTTGCACTGAGGGTTGTGGGGGATTGTCCTCCTCAAATAAATGTTTTCTATCTGAAAATCAACTACGCTGAACTAAATGGCTATATCAAAATTTTGATTGGATGTTTTTGGGGGAATGATGGGCTGGGGGGGGGCCCAGTTGCCCTCCAATCACTTTCGACTATTAAAAAGGGCACTATCCCTTTGAATTTCCATTCGAATGAGCCTTTTTTGAAGTTTCTACGAAAAGGCCTTAGATAAAAAACCAACAAAGAGAAAAATCTCTAAAAAAAACAAACAAACGAGACTGTGGCCAGTGGAGAGAAAAGAAAACAACAAAAACAAAACAACGTGGATATTGCGACTGCATACAAACAAGGCGTCTTCAGCACGAAAGACACACAAGAAGAACAAGATAAAAAAAAACAAGATAAAACTAAAAACCAATAAAACCACCACCAAAAAAACAACAAAAAAACAAAATGAAAATGAAAATGTACAATCGGCGCAAACTGATCCACGTAGGGATCCACTGGCCACAGTCTCGTTTGTTTGTTTTTTTTAGAGATTTTTCTCTTTGTTGGTTTTTTGTCATGGCTGGCCAGTTCGGCTTAAGATCTTTCATAGGGCTTCTATAAAAACCTTATATGCATATCTTAAAACCTTTGCCCTGAAGGTTCTGGGGGAGTGTTCTCCTCAAAAACATATTTTCTATCTGGAAATCAACTAGGATGAACGAAATGGTTATCTCGAAATTTTGATTGGATGTGTTTGGGGGAATGATGACCGTGGGGGGGGGACGGGGCTAGTTGCACTCCAATCACTTTCGACTATTAAAAAGGGCGCTAGATCTTTAATTTCCAATCGAATGAGCCTGTGTTGAAGTTTCAACGATTATGTTTTGAAGTTTCTACGACAATGCCTTCTATAAAAACCTTATATGCCCTCTAATCACTTTTGACTATTACAAAGGTCACTAGCCCTTTAATTTTCAATCGAATGAGCCTGTTTCTAAGTTTCTACTACAACGCCTTCTATAAAAACCTTATATGCCCCCAGCGCATAACTTAAAACCCTTGCCCTGAGGGTTGTGGGGGAGTTTCCTCCTCAAAAATATAGTTTCAATCTGGAAATCAACTGCGCTAAACAAAATGGCTATCTGAAAATTTTGATTGGTTGTGTTTGGTGAAATGTTGGGCGTGGGGGGGGAGGGTGCTAGTTACACTCCAATCATTTTCGAATATTAAAAAGGGCACTAGCCCTTTAATTTGCAATCGAATGATTATGGTTTGAAGTTTCTACGACAACGCCTTCTATAAACACCTTATATGCCCCCAGGGCATAACTTCAAACCCTTGCCCTGAGGGTTGTGGGGGAGTATCCTCCTCAAAAATATATTTTCTATCTGGAAATCAAGTACGCTGACCAAAATGGCTATATGAAAATTTTGATTGGATGTGTTTGGGGAAATGATGGGCGGGGGGGGGGGGGGCGAGTTACACTCCAATCACTTTCGAATATTAAAAAGGGCATTAGCTCTTTGATTTCCAATCGAATGAGCCTGTTTTGAAGTTTCTACGATTATGTTTTGAAGATACTATGAGACAGCATTCTATAAAAGCCTTATCGTCCCCCAGGGTCTAATTAAAACCCTCGTTTTAATGCCTGTGGAAGATTATCCTCCTCGAAAATGTATTTTCTATCCGGAGACTAACTGCACTTACCGATAATTCTGTTTGAACTTTTTTAGTGGATGTGTTTGGGGACCTGAGGGGGGGGGGGGGGGGGGCTAGTTACACTCCAATCACTTTCGAATATTAAAAAGGGCATTAGCTCTTTAATTTCCAATCGAATGAGCCTGTTTTGAAATTTCTACGACAACGCCTTCCATAAAAACCTTATATACCCCCAGGGCATAAATTAAAACCCTTGCCCTGAGGGTTTTGGGGGAGTATCTTCCTTAAAAATATATTTTCTATCTGGAAATCAACTACACTGAACAAAATGGCTGTCTCAAAATTTTGATTGGATGTGTTTGTGGGAATGATGGGCGTGGGGGGGGGCTTGTTGCCCTCCAATTATTTTCGACTATTAAAAAAGGCACTAGAACTCTCGATTTCCAGTCGAATCAGCCCCCTTTGAAGCTTTTACGACGACCCCTTCCATATGAAGTGCCTCTGAAAAAAAAGTAGAAATAATAAAACATTGGAGCCGTATAGCCTTTATTATAGGCAACGCTGTAGCGTTGCCTCTGATAAAAAGGCAGTTCAAAACTAGTCTATGAATTTTAGACAAACCATAGACAAGGAAAAACGAGATTAAAATAGAATTTATCTCCTAGAAATCAATCTGTAAGCCAACTGAAATATCTTAGAAAATGCGTTGAACTCTGGAGAACAATTAGTACCCCTTTGCGAAAGTGTAAAGGATGACAATTTAATCTCCCCTCTCCCCACTTCTTTTTCAGTCCTATTGCGAATTCACCCTATTTTTGGATAATATGATGGAAGCTTTTCAATCCAATAGATTTTAATAAAAAGAATTCTTTATTAAGGAGCTTTTGAAAACAAAGTCAAAATTTGAAGTCCCCATGAAAAAAAAAGTTTTTTTGACTTTTATGTTGCTGTCAAAATTGTATTTTTAAAGTTCAGTTATGATTCTACTTAAATTACGACTAAAAATCACCGCAGCCCCAAGCCACCA
Organism: Artemia sp. Qi Xiang Cuo; assembly: GCF_049724085.1. Taxonomy (NCBI): domain Eukaryota; kingdom Metazoa; phylum Arthropoda; class Branchiopoda; order Anostraca; family Artemiidae; genus Artemia; species Artemia sp. Qi Xiang Cuo. Next base: position 51,029,867 of record NC_142809.1, on the reverse strand, counting down.
AAGGCCAACATAGTTAAAGCTATGCATAATCCTCCTCCGTACCAATCTATTTAAAGCCTTCCTCTTTACATCTCCATACGAAGTTTGTGTTTCTCTTAAATCTGTCCTTACGACATCCTCCCACCCCAACTGAGTACAAAGAGGTTTTTGTTTAGTCTTAGATGGTTTGCCAAAAAGGATAATATTTGGGAATCTGTCATCTTTCATCCGCAGAAGATACCCAAATCACGTCAACCTTTCTCTCATTAGAGCCCTTGAAAGTGGCATTGAAATATAGTTTTCGCACAACCTTTGAAATACGGTCGGTCAGTTGAGTACCCAAAACAATCCAGAGGCAAGTTCTCTAGAAAACATGTAGCAAATCTTCCTCCGTTATTCCGAATACCCATGCTTCATAACCATAAATGATCACTGTTACCACTATTGCTTCCAATATTCTAATATTGGCTCGTAGACGTTTATACCTATTTTTTCAAGATTAAAGGCGTTTGGTGACTTAGACACTTCCAAAGCATTAATCTAAAAGTGAAATCTCGGTTAACGTATCCTCTATACTTCTTAGAACTGCAATGTTCTTCTCTTAAATTGTCCATTATTTAGAATCCAATGCAAATGCTGTGTCGTCTACTAGCCTATAGTTTTTTAGAGGGGTGCCACTCCTTAAGATGATCCCAAAGTACGTTATCCATTATCTTGTTTGGTTTTAAGCTTCGCTTTGTTTACACCCCTTCACCTCGTAGGTTTGCGCTGACGGATATCTTATCCTACCTAGTGACTGAGGGTTAAGCTTCGTTTTCTGGAACTCTACTATCACCAAATAAATTTTTAGGCTTAGCCTCCCCATTGCTTCCCCCTTAGGCAGCTATAGGTTTTATTTTGTGAGAAACTATATTCATTTTTCAGAAAAATTCAGAAGATATTCAAATATTTGTTGTGGAGAAAGTGGGGCTCAGTTGTCAAATCCCAAAAGTTGATAAATAATGCTATAAATTTGCAAAAAGACGATGGAGGTATTAAGAAAAATGTTATTGGGGAATAAATGGGATGACTCCCAATGGGTTGAGTCAAAAGATTCTGATTCAGTAGTTTTGTGTTCCCTGTTTTGCTAATTTTTAGCTGTATTAAAACTTTTTCTTTCCTTGTGTGACCAGTTTTTTTTAAAGGGTTTTTTAATAGATGAGAAATAAACAAAATCAGACTCTTAATAGTTATAATTTTATTTATGAATAAAATAGAAAGCAGCAAAACTGCGTTTTTCCAAATTTTTAAGAAACAGACAATACATATCTGGGTAAAGATATGATGAGAAGATGAACCCTGTCCGAGTAACAAACTTCATTAGCATGAGCCTGAGCATCAATAGATGAAAAACATTTATTTTTGGGCTATAACACAGCTTTTGAAAAGGAGCTAACAATTCAGATCAATCATACTGCAGTGTCACTATCTGTTAAAAAATAAAACCACTAGAATCTTCAAAAAAACTAATGACTAAATTAGTACAAAATAGCTTTGGCAGTTTTTATCTTGAGTGCGGTAGAAATAGTGCAATTTCTGATTATCTAGGCCTGTAGAAAGACTTGAGGCTTTTCCTTGGGTGATAGAAAATATTTTAAACAAAACCCCAAAAACTCGTGCCTTCACAATATTGCCCTGCTGTTATCCATAAATATCATTGTCATCCAGCCAGGATACAAAACCAGGAGCATTATGACTAAGTTAAACTTAAACTGCCGCCCATATATTACTCGCCTCAGAGCCGCCAAAACCAATTTAAGATTCTTAAAAGATGTATGAGTCAAAGAAGATACAAAATATAAAGGTCAATTTTTAGAAAGCTAAAAAAGATAGTATTTCTTTTTTATACTTCTCATAATTATAATTATTCAGTTAAACCTATCATAAACGATTAGACGAGAAAACGCAATTCTGACTTCTGGATAGGTTTCTGTCGGAAAACTGAAAACCCGTCTCTTCAAGACTAAATTACAAAAAATAAATCTTTCTGATTCAAGTGATTCTGTGCTTTTCTTGTAGATTTTCCCGCTAATCTCGCCAGTGGTCGATCCAGGATTTGTTTTAGGGGGGGGGGGCAAAATAGGCTGATTTTGAAGTATCAAACTAAAATATGATAAATAATAATAATAATATCAAAAAAATCAAAAAAAATAATAATAAAATAAATCTAGTAAATAAATTTTTTATCTTTTAGATATTTTTTAAATTCTTTTTAAAGGAGCCGAGAGACCTATATGACTTCAGCTCTTGCGGAAGTGCATTCCACTCTCTAGCACACGCAATTCTAGGAGAAAATTCCGACCTAGCTGTCGGTGTCGGGGTTATATAAATGTCTGATGAAGATCGTGTATTTAAACTATGGATTTGAGATGCTAGTGTGAATAGGCCTTTAAATGGTGATGGGAGTGTTCCTGAAAAATATTTAAAACAAAAACGGTGCAAGATAGTCTGTAAAGTGATGCCATTGATAGTATGTTCGGTGCTGGGCCTAAAAATTTGAAGTGCTTTTTTGTGAAGTGAGTTTAATCTCTGTAAATGTGTCTTAAAATTAGATTGCCAAACTGTAGAACAATATTGAAAGTGAGGCTTGATAACGACATTGTAAATCAGGATCAGTATTTTTTTAGGGAAATGGTGACTGAGTTCACTCAAGATTCCAAGGTTCCTTGAAAGCTTCGTCTCGATACTTGCTATGTGGTGTCTGAACAAGTGGCTTTCATCGATTAAAACCCCTAGGTATCGGACTCGTCCTTTTTCTGGTTTTTTAATAAGCCCACGAGAAATGTCAATGCCAATAACATGAGAAGCCAGCAAACCTGTACGTGGAAAAAAAAACACACACGAATTGTCAACGTTGATGACTAGACGATTTGCGTCCATCTACAGGTACGTTTCTTCAAGAATGTCTTGTAGCTTCATTTTGAGAGACTTGATGTTCCATTCTGAGCTTGCCATAAGTTAATCATCCTCAAATGCCGTTAGCACGTCCTCAGATTCTACTGTAGACCCCGGCGTCGTTTGTGGGTGACAAAGTTTGCAGCAATAAGGGCTACGACTTGCAGGAGTCAGTACTAGCTTAAGATTATTTAGGTGAACAAGAGACAATACCAGTCAATTTGTCCTTATAATAACCGATTTGTCCTTAAACGTGACATATTTTTGTTATTGTTAATATGTTCTTTGCAATGGAATTCAATCGTGGAACTGAACTCAACCCCGATGATTCACAAGCCGGAAGTTCTCAACAAGTTGCTACCGGATAAATTTGTATTCAGTCATCCATTGTTTCCAGTCAATTTTGCCGCTCCAATTACCGAATGAGATCGAGATAGCGGCCCCTTTCAATCAAATCTAAAAATTGATTCGGTAAAATAGGGTCATTTACCGATTGACACCGAGGTTTTCGAGACTTAGAGAGGATCTAGATTTCAGTGGATGTCACGCTAGTGTTTTCATCTTCTTTCAGTAATTTCATTCATTTCATTTATTTATTTCAAAAATTGAGTCCGTAAAACCGCAGCGCTTCGCGCCGTGGTTTTACCGACTCAATTTTTTTACCGAGTCACCAAAAATATTGGGGGGGGGGGCGTCCCTCCCCGCCCCCCGATACGTGAAGTTCCTGATCATTACCATGATTTAGTAATGTACATGATATAAAATGCAAATATAAAATGGAGCAGCCACAGAGAAAGCAAAAAATTGGGTGACAGAGCAAAGAGAAAGCAAAAATTTGATCGAAATTTCGATAAGATGTCATAAGGGGTGTTAAATCGACAAAATATCCCTTATGGTTCTAGGAATGGCAAAAATTACTAATGATTTGAAATAAAAAAAGTAAAACTTTAACTTTTTAATCAAAAGAGCGTCCTCAAAACTTTCTACAACGAGAATGGGGGGGGGGGGGAGAAAAATGCATTGCCGTTCATATAAGAAACAAATTATGCTGTTTTTGGGATTTAATGTTGTTCTTTACTTTCACAATAACGGTGTATACCAGATATATTCTAGGAAACAGTTTTCAACGCGACAAAATTAAGTGAATGAAATCGAATTATCAGAATTGCATCTATGACACATGAAACCTTAAAAAATGAACACGGCTCAGTGTAAAATACCATGTGTAATTAGTCTATTTACAAAAAGTGTTTCAAGTAGTTTCATAATGCCTAGAGGACAAATGAACAACCTAGACCATCAATCTTCCTAGACATCAATCTTCAGTTGCCTGTTAGCATTCAGACAGTGAAAGTGAAGGTCTCCGGGTGCGAAATGAATTTGGATTAGCTATGTCACTTGCCCAAAGGACGCTGCTTGGATAAACAATTTTGATAATAAGTTTTGACTGATTGCGATTGCTGAACGTGGGCCCTAAGTAATATCTGGATATTAAAAATTACGGGTCCTTGCGAATAAGTTTCCTTTCATGGTTTTTTAAGGATTTTCGGAATTGTGTGACATTATTGTTGAAAAATTAAGAGATGGCCATATCCCTAACAAAAGAGCATTTTGACCGCCGAATGGATGAATTAACTGCTACGATTTCTATGCTACAACAAGAAAATAAGGTGTTGAAGAAAGAAAATAAGCTGTTAAAATTGGAACTAATTAAGGTGAAATCGTCTGCACTTCGAGTGGATTTACATACACGGAGAAACAATATTCTGCTTCACGGGATCGATACGCCAAATGAATCGTGATGCAGTAAAAAATTTCTTCGAAAAATTTGGGATTGCGGATCCTGATCAAATAGGTATCAGTGTCGCGTATAGGGTCAAAAAATTCACCGCGTCTGATGATGGTGTTGAACCTAGTCTGCGGAGCGGTAGGAAAAAAACAGTTGAGCCTATTTTCGTGCAGCTCAAGAATTATGATCGCTCATGAATGAGCTCAAGAATGTGGTAAACTAAAGAAAACGGGCTAAAGCGTGTCAAGTGTCAACTGACTTACCTGCTGAATTAGGAAAGCGAAGGAATTAATGGCTCTCGGTTACAAGCTAAAAAATGCAAAGGGAGCAGAGAAGGTCAGTGAGACTCGTGTGGTCCAGCGTAACGTGAAACTCTGGCTGGAGACAAAAAAGTCAAAAAACTCACAGCAGTGGGTTAAATACGATGATGACTGTTTCGATCCGCTAAAACCGTTTGCCAAAAATGACCCAGAGGAGAGTTTTGTCATTTATTTTCTTCTCCAATATTTAATTTTTATGTATGTGATATCGTGACATGTGTTTGAATTATTGTTGAAGCCGCACAGTAATTCTGTTTTAAGTAGTATGGCAGAGACGGATGTAAAGCGAAAATTTAGTTTTCTTCTTTTTTTGTTTCATCATTGTTCAATTTTCTTTTCTCTTTTTTCATGTTATCAAAATTCAAGGTATCTAGTTTGTTTTTGTTTCCTTTTAGTGTTCCATAAAGAAATTCAATCGGGTATGTTCATTGTTTTTGGCTCTTCGCTCTTCTGGAATTTTCACGATGGACCGCCGATTGCAGTTAGTAAGTGATGACTCTTTCTTCAGCTTTATCCCCGAGAGGTATCAGAGATTTTGATACAGAGATTTGATTGAGATTTTAGATAGATTAAAGAAATTAGAAGTCTTATTTAAATCTCAAGCTGATTTTTGATCAAGAAATTGGTCAAGAAAATGATTTCTATTTGATTGATGATAAAAAGTTTCCTAAAAGTAAATATGTAATTTCTAATTTAATTACTAGGAGGTCTTCTGATTCTAAGCTTTCGGTATTTCATTTGAATTGCCAAGGACTGTATTCCTCATTTTTTGATTTAGAGTTGACATGTCGGGAGCATAGACCAGATTGTATAAGCCTATGTGAAACATTTATTACGCAACAAACCAAAAGCTTTTTGGATATTCCAGGTTACACTAGCTATTTTCTCCACAGAAAACAGATGAAAAGGGGTGGTATAGCAATTTATATCCGCGACACGCACACGGTTCAAACTAGGCAAGACCTTACACGAAATATTGAAGGAATTTTCGAGTCGCTGCTCCTAGAAGTTTGGCTGTCCCCAAATAAAAAAGTTATTGTGGGTGAAATTTATCGTTCCCCGTCAGGGTCAACGTCTCAGTTTATGGAACATATGGCTCAAGTTCTGGAGCTAGCAGAGTGTCAAAAAAGTGACCTTATTCTCAGGGGGCGATTTTAATATTAACCTCAGTATTCCGCTAACGGCCGAAGCAGCAGATTTGCTAAATAATATGGCAGGTTCAGGCCTGTACCCTGCTGTCAAGATTCCAACAGGGGTTGCTGAGAGTACGCATTCACTTATCGACAACATATTCAGCTCATTGCTCCCAGAGTCGGCGGAAGTCCTCGTCAGCGACACATCAGACCACTTCCCCATTCATGCAACACTCGCCCTTTCAGAACAAGCTAAGATAAGGTCACGAATCAACCCATGTTACCAATTATATGTTTAACAGAGGAAAACTTGAAGAATTTAAAGCATTTAAACTGGGATAACGTAATAGAGATTCAAGATGTAAACGAAGCATTTGGGCTATTTCACTCGACGTTCTTGGATGTATACAGTAGGTGTTGCGTGAGAAACCCGAGAGCTAATAAACGACAAAAAGACCAGCCAATATAGCCCCTGGATGACGGATGGTCTTCTGGCCTGTGTGAATAAGAAAAACATCTTTGGGGAGAGTATAGATGCTTTCCGAGCTTAGTGCTGCTAGAGGAGTATGAGCAATACAGGAAAGTCCTTCGGAATGTGGTACGAGGAGCAAAGCGTCGCTAACTGCACCAAAAGCTGACGGAAAGCGGGTAGGATGGTCGAAAAGTTTGGCGAATTATCAACTTAGTAATACGGCCAACCACTGTCTTTCACATTACCAGCGAAAATAGTCGTGAATGATAAAGAAATTACCGAACCTACACAGGTTGCCGCATCGCTGAGTAAATTTTTCGCAAATATCGGCCATACCACAGAAAATTCCTTCGGGACACCATGGGCATCATGCCACAGGGCTCTAAATTGGGACCGGTATTGTTTCTTGTTCATGTAAATGATCTTCAGCAAGTACTGACTCCTGCAAGTCGTAGCCTTTATTGCTGCAAACTATGTCACCCACAAACGACGCCGGGTCTATAGTAGAATCAGAGGACGAACTAACAGCATTTGCGGAAGATTCACTTATGGCAAGCTGAGATTGGAACATCAAGTCTCTCACAACGAAGCTACAAGCCATTCTTGAAGAAACGTAACTGTGGATGGACGCAAATCGTCTAGTCATCAACATTGACCAAACGAGCGTTTTATTTTTTTCACGAATAGATTCGCTGGCTCCTGATGTGATTGGTATTGGAACCTCTCATGGACTTGTCAAGAGACCATAAAAAGGACACGTTCGATACCTAGGGGTTTTAATCGACGAAAACCTCTCGTTCAGACGCTACATAGCAAGTGTCGAGACGAAGCTCTCAAGGAACCATGGAATCTTGAGAAAACTCAGTCACCATTTCCCTAAAACAATACTGATCCTGATTTACAATGCAGTTGTCAAGCTTAAATTCAATATTCTTCTACAGTTTGGCAATCTAATTTAAAGACACATTTACAGAGACTAAACTCCCTTCACAACAAAGCACTTCAAATTTTAAGCCCAGCACCGAACAGACTATCAATGACATCAATTTACAGAGTATCTTGCACCGTTTTTTGTTTTAAATATTTTTCAGGAACACTCCCATCAACATTTAAAGGCTTATTCACACTAGTATCACAAATCCATAGTTTAAATACACGATCTTCATCATACATTTATATACCCCCGACACCGACAGCTAGGTCAGAATTTTCTCCTAGAATTGCGTGTGCTAGAGAGTGGAATGCACTTCCGCAAGAGCTGAAGTCATATAGGTCTCTCAGCTCCTTTAAAAAGAATGTAAAAAAATATCTAAAAGATTAAAAATTTATTTACTAGATTTATTTAATTATTAGTATGTTTAAAATTTTTTGATAGTATTATTATTTATTATATTTTAGTTTGATACTTCAAGAGGTGTGAGCGGAGGAGAAGTTGTGTTAAATTTATTGTTATTTGATGGCGGTTTGGAGTGGAAATTGGAGAGGACAGGAGGCCACGCTGTATTTAGATTCTGCAATTATTACGGGCCCAAACGTGCATCAATGCACAAGGAATTGAGGTAAGTGTATTTTTATATATATTTTTTTGAATTAAAACCCATATTGAACTGAACTATTGAACTGAACCAACAATAAGATCCGATTTTATTCCTTTTGCTACGTGTCACTTGACATGGAACACACTTCCCGATTCTGCTCGAGATTGCCACTCGTTTGGCACCTTCAAAAGACAAGTAAAAAAAATTTTTTTTATGTGATAAATTTTTCCTTACTTTTCCTGAACTAGTTTTTAATTTTTCCTGCGAGAAAATTTTTGTCTAGTTTTTATGCATCCTTATTTTCTTTTCTTCTCCTTTTTGATATTCTTTCTGGGACTGTGAGTAAGTGTTTTTTTTTGTTGTTTTTTTTTGTGTCTTATGCGCAGCCTTTCTCTTGGCTTAATTTTGTGTTTTGAATGGTTAGCAATAGTTTTTCATTTAATTGATTTTCGTTTTTTTTCTGTTTTTTTCTGCATAATCTGATTGTGACGAGTGGATTGTATATGGGTGTGAAGATCACCTTTTTGATTTGTGAATATTATGTAGAGAAATGAATTATGTTATGCTTTATTGGTGTTTGAGTTGTTCTTTTTTTACTATATATATGTAATTTTTTTTCTCGGTAAGTAGTTGGCTATTGTTCTCTGAGTTGTGATCCGTATTTACTCACCTGATTACAGGCCAAGGAGCCTTTTGGGGGAAAAGCACAGTGTATGATAGCTTGCGTATTGATAATGAATAAAATCTAACCTAATCTATCTTAAACAAGACAAGACCAATGCGAGTAGCTAAGGTAAAGGGCATCGAAAATATGTTGAAAGTAATGATAAACGATAATGAAAAACAAATATATACAGTCAGAATACTTCCGTCAGTGGCAATTTCAACGAGTCAAAAACAAAAGTGAAGAACAAAGAAACATACGGTAGGAAGATAAACGGCAACAAGAATTGAAACTGCCGAAAAACAAAAGTAAAGAACCAAAAAATTTTATGTTAATAGATACACCACAGTGAGAACAAGGAAATATGCGGTTAAAATATAAGCGACAGTGAGAGTTCCAAGCAATCACGGAAAAGCGGATATGTCACGAAAACGAAAAAGGAGTGAAAAACAGAATTATGCTATGGTGACGCCATGACATTAAGAAGAGGCTCAAATTGCCTGCAGTTACAAGATAAGTAACAATAAGAATCAATATATAGCCATGCCGGGGTCTAGCCTAAAAACCGGCCACATAGTTTTTTTCTTCTTAAAAACTGGAAAATTGACATTTCCGACCACAAGAAGTACGAAAAAATTCGTATTTCTCCCAGGGTTACTATGTCGAACCTGTGTCATGACATATCAAAAAGGCAGAAATCGTCTGTGGTTAAAACACAAGCGACAATAAAATCCATTTATTGGAGACCTGCCACGTGCCGAGTGCTGCAGCTGCTGGTCTGCTGGAACTATATAAATATAGATTTTAATTTTTACCTCTCTCTTTTTACTTACAAATATTTCTGTAAATTACTTGAAGTCGATATGATAGTTAGATTGTTTTTGCATTGCAGTGCACCATTTGAGCTTAACCTTCCCCAACCACAAAACGATCAGAGAACCATGCGGTAGAGTTTTCAAGCTCTTGTCTTCAAACATGTTCCAATTTGGGGTTTTATTTCTTTTCAATTTCTGCGTTGTCTGTTTTTCTCTTCTTTTTATCTGTTTTATTTTGTACAGGCTTATGGTCAGAAAGTGTGACGAAATATTTGATTCCATGATTTTTTTTTTAAAATTTTTTAACTGAAAAAGACATACTAAATTCCATTTAAAAGGCAGATATCTGGTGAGTGTTCTACCACACGACCCATTTGGCCGATATTTGGAGGTATTAATTTTGTACTTTCTCTTTGGCTGCTCAATTTTGCATGTGCAGGAATTTTCCTCAGTGGGGAAGTCATCTGAGGGGAGGGGGGAATTCTTATGGGGGGAAGTTTCCTTGAGTTCCTCCCGAGTTGCGTTGATTTTGACTTGAATTTATCAAGGGTTTTTGGCACGAGGTTGAATCAAGACCGGGCGTTGTCCTTGTCGACAGAGAAAAGCAAAGACAGATAGTCCAGCTAACGTCTGCGGAGACCGAAGACCCTTTTGAGGGTCTAACATATTCGGCACGCTAGGTTCTTCTAAAATATCAGAATGTCAGGCGGTTTCCCTGCAGATAGTTTTTGCAGATAGAAACACAAGCGGCATCAGATCTTTTCACAGGTAGACAAGTCAGACGCGAAACAATCGGAAACAAGTGGAAACCCGCTATTACGAATAGTTCACTTTGTAACCAGTCCTAATTGATAGACCCAAACACTCTGATCCACAACTGAAGAAAGAAGTGGGAGGAGCTTTTTGTTCGCACCGAGAACGAAGACCAGAAATGATCTGTGATAAGCTTACTGGATAATTATATAAACTGTGGTTGTATATCAGGGTTGTTACTAACGGAAGTTGAAGTATCAGCATTAGTTTTCTGGATTGGAATCAGATTAGCGCTTTGATGTCCACGAGTACTTTCTTGAGAATTAAACGAGTTATAAAATTGTCCCCGTCTAGAGTAGCAAGATTGATTCGGACGTCAATTACCTCGGTTATTATAAAAAGACCGAAAATTCCTGGAATTTATTCCTCTGAAAGTCCCCCGATGGGAGGGGGGTAGACATGAGCCATTATAAGCAGGAATACAGCCCACACGACCTCTATGAAAGTTGGCCCTATTATTCAAAAACCGTCCTCTTCTAGGCTCATAACGAGAACCTCGGATTCTTAAATTAGCAGAGGGTGTGGACACCGCAAAAATGAACCACGGATGTGGACACGTTCCGAAATGAATCAAGTGAGAGAGATATCTTGACAAAAACCTATTTATAGTAATAAAATATACAAGACAACACAGGTATAAAAAAAATAAGATTTTATTATTAAAGAAGAGAACTTTTTAGTTAATAGTTATGCAAGCATTATAACTAATATATTAAGGCTAACTTGTTCCTGCTTAAAAGAATCTAATAATAATGAACCAAGTGAGAGAGAACCAAGTGATTTTCGGATTGTCGGATTGGATACACTGTTTTGTCCTGGGGAACTGGATGGATGAGTAGGGTCTAGACCTTGTTCAAGTGCTCATTTATTTCAGTTAAAAAAGTAGGAAGACTTTAGTAACTTTTACTTATAAAGTAAAAAAAGGAAATGTGTCCAATAGACACGTCTCATTACCCAATTGTGTACACATGTATTTTTTATGCACTTGTTGACTTGGCAGGCCAAGTCTTGGATTTTTTCTTACATTTTTCTTCACTTTTAGGTCATTCCAGAAAAGGATCTAAAAGAATGATTTCTTTAGGAGAGGCCAAGCGCAACACTAAAAATCACCTTGCGCAACACGGAAAACCTCGGAATGTTCTATATGCAGCTTGAACAAATATAGCTGTGGGAAAATCGAGTTTAAGTGGCATATTTCTACACAACATGACATTTGGAGCTATATCGATTTCATTAATATGGTGCTAAATAAGCAGGAGCTCGGCATCATGAACGCAATGGAACGTTACATATTTGAATTGTATGAAGACGAGAACCTAACTTGGATCCCCCAAAAGGCAAATTAGTTTCTGGAAAATCCACATATGAAACAACGGTCTTGATACCCGTTTGAATGAATTTGAGTTAATTAGATCGATTGTGTGTTACCATCTCCTGTAACAAGAATGGCAAGGATACCATTTTGACTTGCATAAATATGAAGTATTTATTGATTTACAAATCATTTTACCAGCCATATACCATGGTTTTTCAGCTTTGGTTGAAGATAGAAATTCACCCATATATTTAAAGACGTTTAATGAAAATTGATTTATTGATATTGATAAGTACGATCTTGATTCCCCTTTCACTGGACTTGAGTCAATTAAGATTGATTGCGTATTGACATCTAAAGTAATAGGAATGTCAATCAGACTAATTAGAGCGCATAAACAGGAAAATTTTATATTTTTTTCAATCATAATTTTACTGGCTACATAAGCTGATTTTTCAACTCCGGTCCAGAACAGAAACTAACCAAATCTTCGTCCTACCACCTAAATATTGACGTTCATGTTCATTGTATCAACATGAGCCACTCCAGTAGCTGCAAATCTGGCGATTGAAGCCAAATTACAGTTTGTTCATAACCTAGCCTTAAAAATTTAAAAAATGTGTGAAAAATTCAAATTTTTTTCAGAATGTGGGGCTAAGCTTAGGCAACGAATAGGTACTATTTGAAAGATAAAAATGGCTTTAAACGATTGTTTCGCCTGTTATTTCAAGCAAATTTATGGTCCTATGTTAATTTTAAATTCTTGGTCAACCTTCTTAAGACCATAGGCGGGTGTGCCTTGTTTGCCTCTTTTAAATTCTTGATCAGCATGCCTAAGACTCTAGGCAGGCATGCCTTTCCAAAAACTCACCTGACAAGTATGTGTCCAATAAGAGAGTCATTCATACTGCTGCCATTTACCCGTGCCCCAGCAATTTAAACATTTGCCTCTCGAATTACTTGGACTATCTGTCTTGGCTTTTCTCTGTCTACAATTACCCAGCCCAGTCTTGATGCAACCTATGCAACCTATTGCCCAAAATACTTGATAAATTCAATTCAAATTGAATTGAAGTTGATTTTGAATTGAAATCATCAAGTATTTTGGGCAATAGGTTGCATAGGTTGCATCAAGACTGGGCTGGGTACTTGTAGACAGAGGAAATCTAAGACAGATAGTCCAAGTAATTCGAGGGGCAAATGTTTAAATTGCTGGGGCGTGCACGGGTAAAATAGTCATTCATACGAAGGAAGTCTTACAGTGTGGTCATTCTTTTTTTGATATCTTATTTGAACAAATAAAGGATAATAATGAGCTCCATGGAAGAAGACACGAAATCAATCATGTCATTAAAATGATTTTAGAGTGAAAACATCTCGCTTCTTTTAGAAAGAAAACGTTTCTTTTTAGTTTAGAATAGAGAATATAGGAAGGGTAAACAAGTCAAAAGTTATGCTAGTGTCAAAAAGGAAATTCAAAAGAAAAGTAAGAAAAGGCGAGTTTAAAAAAACTAAAATTTCCTATTTCATTCCTTTATTTACCCTGTATAAGACGGCTGCTTACTTGTCCCTCCATATACTTTAATTTGCACGAGGGGAAAGATGCGTCAATTGGGAAGGCAGGGGGTATGTTTTTCTGGGTTTTCCCCCTCTGCCTTTGAAAAATACCTTTCTTTGGTATTTTCATATTTAGAATTCCCCTAGACAGTAGTGACTTTGATAGCAGTTAGACAACTCTATATTTAACTGTATTCCTGAATAAAAACAGACCTGACAGACCTCATTTATTCCATAGCAATATTTATTTAGAAAATTTGGTAAGTCATTATTAAATATCAAGAATAATATAGGACCAAGAACTGATCCTTGCGGAACACCTACTTCAATACGCTTTTTTTCGGAAGAATAATCATTTAGTTGGATATACTGATACCGATTACTTAAAAAAACTTCTAAAAAAATTTAATGATTTACCCCTCAAACCATACACCTCACACTTCTTAAGTAGAAGTTCATGAGAACTTCTTAAGCCAGCGCCAACAGCCGGCACTAATACCAGAAATACAAATTATCACAGTAATACGTGGCAAAGGAGGACAAATGTGAATCAATTAGATACGTCTATGGGACCTCACGTATCTGAACCTTTGACGCAAGCACCTACATATGAAATAAATTCCCAGGGAAACGCATCAGGCCCCTCACAAGAATAAATTGGACCCAGAAGGGGCCTCGAATATTTTACAGGTCCAAACCCATAGTAGTACCGTCCTTTTAAAGCCAAAACATTCCAGCTCTTTTTGAGCCAAATCAAGCCAAAAGGCGGTAAGTTTCCTTTATAGGGGTTTCGGACAAGGCGGTTCTAATGGTGTACTTTTTGTTTTGATGTTAATCTTTTTTTAGGAGTTGGGGGGTTTTATATTTCTTAACATTGGAGGTGATCGTCTCTTACTAGGTTGCTAGCTACCGCTGCAACCCGGACTTAAATTATTGCTCATATACCATAAATATTTTTGCATTTTACATAATAACTTTTGCGATCCTGATCTGAGTTAAACTGGTTTGTCTGTTATTAGCCAGAGTCGAATTGTGCTTGGACTGGCTTATGAAGCAAGATTGTGTGTTTTCCGTCAACCTGCGGCTTCTATAGAAACTCTATTAGAATTTAATAACTTTTTTCTTGTTTTCTCATATGTTCCTCAAAAAAAAAATTAATCACTTTGTATCTTTTCAACATATTGTAAAAAGTATCCTTTTCAATATAATTTCTCCGACACAGATCATCACTCGTGCCTCTGGATCGATGCAGACTTGATAGTATTCAGGCGATACGCCTCGTCATTTCTGTATTTGATGTTTCTCCGGATTGATGCAGACTGGATAGTATTTTGACAATACTCTTCATTATCTCTGTATTTGATGTTTCTCCAGATGGATCCAGACTTGAGACTTGAAGTGATCGTCTCTTACTAGGTTGCTAGCTACCGCCGCAACCCAGATTACTCCAATGATCGTCTTTTAATGAATCTTTATTATAATTCTTTACTATAACATCCAGGAAGACGTCAGTTACAACTTGGGTTTCTTTTTATGCTATATCATTACAAACAGGAAAAAGCCTACGGCTTTTTCTTCTTTGAAATAGTAAGAGACGATCCTCAAGCAATCAAGTAGCTATCTAAGTCCAATGTATGCAGTGGTATGTTATTCCAATGATCGTATTTTAATGTAAATTTCTTGATTTTCAAGCCAATATATTTCCCTTGCTGTTCAAGCCAAGGGACTGAAAGTTTCCTATACAGGGTTTTCGGACAAGGCGGTTCTAATGGTGTACTTTTTGTGTTGATCTGACTCTTTTTTTAAGAACTATGGGTTTTTATATTTCTTAACATTGGACTTGATCGTCTCTTACTAGGTTGCTAGCTACCGCTGCAACCCAGACTAGGTTGCTAGCTACCGCTGCAACCCGGATAATTGACAAACACCATTTATGATGAGCTATATTCGTCCTTTATGTAACTGCACCTGGAACCACCATACATCAGTTAGTTTTGGAGAGAGATCGTTCTTTACTGTAATTATATTTCTTAGCATTGGACTGATCGTCTCTTGCTAGGTTGCTAGCTACCGCTGCAACCCGGATGTAATGTAGCTACCCCTGGAGCCTCCGTATATCAGTTACTATTGGTGAGAGATCGTTCTTTACTGTATTTTCTTCTTTTAAATAGTAAGAGACGAAACTTAAACAATCAAGTAGCAAACTGAGTCTAACGTATGGAATGGTTTGTTATTTAAGGGATCGTCTTTTAATGTAATTTTATTCCTTATAGCACTTCAGTTATAACGGACTACAGTTCGTTCTTAAATGTAGAAACAATCAAGTAGCTAACTAATTCCAATGTATGCAATTGTTTGTTCTTCCAATGTTCGTCTTTTAATGTAACTATACTATAATTAAGTGGCGTATAAAATTTAGTATAGGCAAGAGGTCGTTCTTTATTGTAAACTCGTTACCACGAGCTATTTGATAAATGACACCATTTATGATTGATCATTTATGTAATGATTATAATAACTTTATATTCGTTCTTTATTATAATACTATGGGTTACAGTTCGTTCCTTATTATAATATATTACAAACAGGAAAAAGCCTACGGCTTTTTCTTCTTTGAAATAGTAAGAGACGAACGTCAAACGATCAAGTAGCTAACTAAGTCCAATGTATGCAATAAGTTTTTATTCCAATGATCGTCTTTTAATGTAGAATTAATTTTGTTAATTACAAAAGGTTTCTATATACAGCAGTTTCTTTTAAAATGAGCCATTACACAGCTCTTTATTATGACCACGAACCGTTTGATTTCATACTTAAGTTACTATGGGTTACAGTTCGTTCCTTATTGTATTACTATGGATGAGAGATCGTTCTTTACTGTAAATCTTTAGGAACACAATTAAAATTTCTTAATGTAATAAAAATAATTTGTTTTAATTACAAGAAGTTTTTAACCCCATTAATTTTCTTTAAAATGAGCAATTGAACAACTCTCTACGATGTTCCAGTGCCAAGCTATCTGTTGAATTACTAACCTAAACTATAATTAAGTGGCGTATAAAATGTAGTATAGGCAGGAAGTCGTTATTTATTATATACTAACCTATACTATAGTTAAGTGGCCTATATAATTTAGTATCGGCAAGAGGTCGTTCTTTATTATAAAGCTAACTAAGTCCAATGTATGGAATGGTTTGTTATTTCAGTGATAGTCTTTTAATGTATTGACAAAATTGATTCTACTTTAAAAAGTATTTTATTTTTAATTACAAAAGTGACTAGATGTTGCAATTTACTTTAAAATGAGCTATTATACAGCTCTCTATGATTTTCCAGTGCCCAGCTAGTTGAGGAGAAAAATCAAGCGGAAAGAAAAAAATATCCCGTTTGTGGAGAATAACGTGGTTAAAGTCAATTTTCTTGATTTTCAAGCCAATATATTTTCTTTGTTATTCAAGCCAAAGAGTGATAAGTTTCCTTAATAAGGGTTTTCGACAAGGTGGTTCTAATGGTGTAATTTTTGTTTTGATTTGACTCTTTTCTCAGGAGTTAGGGGTTTTTATGCTACCACTGCAAACCGGATCTTTGAAAAGACTGCAGTATGAAAAGACATCAAAAATGCAGTTTTTAGTGTAAAAATTTATTCTCTTTTAGAAATAATTTATTTTAGTTACAAAAGATTTTTAACCCAATTAATTTCCTTTAAAATGAGCCATTGAACAACTCTCTACAATGTTCCAGTAACAAGCTATCTGTGGAAAAGAAAGAAAAACAAATATGCGGTTTAGGCAGAATGTTGTAGTAGCTGCCACTTTTCTGGATTTTCAAGCCAATATACTTCCCTTGCTGTTCAAGCCAAGGGACAGAAAGTTTCCTATACAGGGGTTTTGGAAAAGTCGGTTCTAATGCTGTACTTTTGTTTTAATCTGACTGTTTTTTAGGAACTATGGGTTTTTATATTTCTTAATATTGGACGTGATCGTCTCTTACTAGGCTGCTAGCTACCGCTGTAACCCGGATGATCTGAATCTTTTTTCAGAAGTTATGGGTTACTTTAGTTTTTACTATGGGGCGTGATCGTCCCTTACTAGGTTGCTAGCTACCGCTGCAACCCGGATTTATCATGAACGTTATCCATCCTTTATGTAATACCGCTGTAACCCGGATAATAAACTGATTACAAACAGGAAAAAGCCTACGGCTTTTCTTCTTTGAAATGGTAAGAGACGAACCTCAAACAATCAAGTAGCTTACTAATTCCAATGTATGCAATTGTTTTTTATACCAATGATCGTCTTTTAATGTAATCTCCTATACAGGGGTTTCGGACAAGGCGGTTCTAATGGTGTACTTTTTGTTTTGATCTGACTCCTCTGTTAGGAACTATGAGTTTTTATATTTCTTAACATTGGACGTGATCGTCTCTTACTAGGTTGCTAGCTACCGCTGCAACCCGGATAACATCGTTCTATACTCAGGCAGTGCTAGCGCGCTGTCTATGATAATAAACTGATTACACACAGGAAAAGCCTACGGCTTTTTCTTCTTTGAAATAGTAAGAGACGAGTCTCAAGCAATCAAGTAGCTAGCTAATTCCAATGTATGCAATTGTTTGTTATTCCAATGATCGTCTTTTATTGTAACTAGGTTTCAGCCATCTCTACAGCCATGATACTGATCGAAATTACATAATCCCTATTTATGTTTTAGTTAACATGGGCAAGGTGTCGTTCTTTATTGTAATCAAACAATCAAGTAGGTAACTAAGTCCAATGTATGCGATGGTTTTTTATTATTCTAATGATCGTCTTTTAATGTAACCTTTTAGTGGAACATTTTAATATATTGACCTTAAATATAATAACTGTACTCGCCTATACTATAGTTAAGTGGCCTATAAAATTTAGTATAGGCAAGAGTTCGTTCTTTATTATAATTTTGTTTTGATCTGACTCCTTTTTTAGGAGTTAGGGGTTTTTATATTTCTTAAATTGGACGTGATCGTCTCTTACTAGGTTGCTAGCTATCGCTGCAACCCGGAAAAAAACACATTGTGCCCACATCGTTCTTTACTCAGGCAGTGCTAGCGCGCTGCCTATGATAATCAACTGATTACACACAGGAAAAAGCCTACGGCTTTTTCTTCTTTTAAATAGTAAGAGACGAGTCTCAAATAATCAAGTAGTCAGCTAATTCCAAAGGTATGCAATTTTTGTTATTCCAATGATCGTTTTTTATTGTAATTTGTTTTGATCTGACTCTTTTTTTAAGAACTATGGGTTTTTATATTTCTTAACATTGGACGTGATCGTCTCTTACTAGGTTGCTAACTACCGCTGCAACCCAGACTAGGTTGCTAGCTACCGCTGCAACCCGGATAATTGACAAACACCATTTATGATGAGCTATATTCGTCCTTTATGTAACTACACCTGGAACCATCATATATCAGTTAGTTTGGGAGAGAGATCGTTCTTTACTGTAATTATATTTCTTAGCATTGGACGTGATCGTCTCTTGCTAGGTTGCTAGCTATTACTGCAACCCGGATGTAATGTAGCTACCCCTGGAGCCTCCGTATATCAGTTACTATTGGTGAGAGATCGTTCTTTACTGTATTTTCTTCTTTTAAATAGTAAGAGACGAAACTTAAACAATCAAGTAGCAAACTGAGTCTAACGTATGGAATGGTTTGTTATTTAAGGGATCGTCTTTTAATGTAATTTTATTCCTTATAGCACTTCAGTTATAACGGACTACAGTTCGTTCTTAAATGTAGAAACAATCAAGTAGCTAACTAATTCCAATGTATGCAATTGTTTGTTATTCCAATGATCGTCTTTTAATGTAACTATACTATAATTAAGTGGCGTATAAAATTTAGTATAGGCAAGAGGTCGTTCTTTATTGTAAACTCGTTACCACGAGCTATTTGATAAATAACACCATTTATGATTGATCATTTATGTAATGATTATAATAACTTTATATTCGTTCTTTATTATAATACTAGGGGTTACAGTTCGTTCCTTATTATAATATATTACAAACAGGAAAAAGCCTACGGCTTTTTCTTCTTTGAAATAGTAAGAGACGAACGTCAAACGATCAAGTAGCTAACTAAGTCCAATGTATGCAATAAGTTTTTATTCCAATGATCGTCTTTTAATGTAGAATTAATTTTGTTAATTACAAAAGGTTTCTATATACAGCAGTTTCTTTTAAAATGAGCCATTACACAGCTCTTTATTATGACCACGAACCGTTTGATTTCATACTTAAGTTACTATGGGTTACAGTTCGTTCCTTATTGTATTACTATGGATGAGAGATCGTTCTTTACTGTAAATCTTTAGGAACACAATTAAAATTTCTTAATGTAATAAAAATAATTTGTTTTAATTACAAGAAGTTTTTAACCCCATTAATTTTCTTTAAAATGAGCAATTGAACAACTCTCTACGATGTTCCAGTGCCAAGCTATCTGTTGAATTACTAACCTAAACTATAATTAAGTGGCGTATAAAATGTAGTATAGGCAGGAAGTCGTTCTTTATTATATACTAACCTATACTATAGTTAAGTGGCCTATATAATTTAGTATCGGCAAGAGGTCGTTCTTTATTATAAAGCTAACTAAGTCCAATGTATGGAATTGTTTGTTATTTCAGTGATCGTCTTTTAATGTATTGACAAAATTGATTCTACTTTAAAAAGTATTTTATTTTTAATTACAAAAGTGACTAGATGTTGCAATTTACTTTAAAATGAGCTATTATACAGCTCTCTAAGATTTTCCAGTGCCCAGCTAGTTGAGGAGAAAAATCAAGCGGAAAGAAAAAAATTTCCCGTTTGTGGAGAATAACGTGGTTAAAGTCAATTTTCTTGATTTTCAAGCCAATATATTTTCTTTGTTATTCAAGCCAAAGAGTGATAAGTTTCCTTAATAGGGGTTTTCGACAAGGTGGTTCTAATGGTGTAATTTTTGTTTTGACTTGACTCTTTTCTCAGGAGTTAGGGGGTTTTATATTTCTTAACATTGGACGTGATCGTCTCTTACTAGGTTGCTAGCTACCGCTGCAAACCGGATCTTTGAAAAGACTTCAGCATGAAAAGACATCAAAAATGCAGTTTTTAGTGGAACAATTTATTCTCTTTTAGAAATAATTTATTTTAGTTACAAAAGATTTTTAACCCAATTAATTTCCTTTAAAATGAGCCATTGAACAACTCTCTACAATGTTCCAGTGCCAAGCTATCTGTGGAAAAGAAAGAAAAACAAATATGCGGTTTAGGCAGAATGTTGTAGTAGCTGCCACTTTTCTGGATTTTCAAGCCAATATACTTCCCTTGCTGTTCAAGCCAAGGGACAGAAAGTTTCCTATACAGGGGTTTTGGAAAAGTCGGTTCTAATGCTGTACTTTTGTTTTAATCTGACTGTTTCTTAGGAACTATGGGTTTTTATATTTCTTAATATTGGACGTGATCGTCTCTTACTAGGCTACTAGCTACCGCTGTAACCCGGATGATCTGAATCTTTTTTCAGAAGTTATGGGTTACTTTAGTTTTTACTATGGGGCGTGATCGTCTCTTACTAGGTTGCTAGCTACCGCTGCAACCCGGATTTATCATGAACGTTATCCATCCTTTATGTAATACCGCTGTAACCCGGATAATAAACTGATTACAAACAGGAAAAGCCTACGGCTTTTCTTCTTTGAAATGGTAAGAGACGAACCTCAAACAATCAAGTAGCTTACTAATTCCAATGTATGCAATTGTTTTTTATACCAATGATCGTCTTTTAATGTAATCTCCTATACAGGGGTTTCGGACAAGGCGGTTCTAATGGTGTACTTTTTGTTTTGATCTGACTCCTCTGTTAGGAACTATGAGTTTTTATATTTCTTAACATTGGACGTGATCGTCTCTTACTAGGTTGCTAGCTACCGCTGCAACCCGGATAACATCGTTCTTTACTCAGGCAGTGCTAGCGCGCTGTCTATGATAATAAACTGATTACACACAGGAAAAGCCTACGGCTTTTTCTTCTTTGAAATAGTAAGAGACGAGTCTCAAGCAATCAAGTAGCTAGCTAATTCCAATGTATGCAATTGTTTGTTATTCCAATGATCGTCTTTTATTGTAACTAGGTTTCAGCCATCTCTACAGCCATGATACTGATCGAAATTACATAATCCCTATTTATGTTTTAGTTAACATGGGCAAGGTGTCGTTCTTTATTGTAATCAAACAATCAAGTAGGTAACTAAGTCCAATGTATGCGATGGTTTTTTATTATTCTAATGATCGTCTTTTAATGTAACCTTTTAGTGGAACATTTTAATATATTGACCTTAAATATAATAACTGTACTCGCCTATACTATAGTTAAGTGGCCTATAAAATTTAGTATAGGAAAGAGGTCGTTCTTTATTATAATTTTGTTTTGATCTGACTCCTTTTTTAGGAGTTAGGGGTTTTTATATTTCTTAAATTGGACGTGATCGTCTCTTACTAGGTTGCTAGCTATCGCTGCAACCCGGAAAAAAACACATTGTGCCCACATCGTTCTTTACTCAGGCAGTGCTAGCGCGCTGCCTATGATAATCAACTGATTACACACAGGAAAAAGCCTACGGCTTTTTCTTCTTTTAAATAGTAAGAGACGAGTCTCAAATAATCAAGTAGTCAGCTAATTCCAAAGGTATGCAATTTTTGTTATTCCAATGATCGTTTTTTATTGTAATTTGTTTTGATCTGACTCTTTTTTTAAGAACTATGGGTTTTTATATTTCTTAACATTGGACGTGATCGTCTCTTACTAGGTTGCTAGCTACCGCTGCAACCCGGACTAGGTTTCAGCCATCTCTACAGCCATGATACTATTGGAAATTACATAATCCCTATTTATGTTTAAGTTAACATGGGCAAGGTGTCGTTCTTTATTGTACTTTAAAATGAGCTATTATACAGCTCTCTATGATTTTCCAGTGCCCAGCTAGCTGAGGAGGAAAAAAAAGCTGAAAGAAAAAAATATCCCGTTTGTGGAGAATAACGTGGTAAAAGTCAATTTTCTTGATTTTCAAGCCACGATATTTTCTTTCTTATTCAAGCCAAAGGGCGGTAAGTTTCCTTTACAGAGGATTCGGACAAGGCGGTTCTAATGGTGTACTTTTTGTTTTGATCTGACTCTTTTTTAGGTTTTGGGGTGTTTTATATTTCTTAACATTGGAGGTGATCGTCTCTTACTAGGTTGCTAGCTACCGCTGCAACCCGGATTGCAAGCCAATATATTTCCCTTGCTGTTCAAGCCAAATGACAGAGAAGTTTCCTAAACAGGGGTTTCAGACAAGGTGGTTCTAATGGTGTACTTTTTGTTTTGATCTGACTTTTTTTAGGCGTTAGGGGTTCTTATATTTCTTAACATTGGACGTGATCGTCTCTTACTATGTTGGGTAATTTTATAGTTTATAATGATGTATAATATAAATACTATAATCTTCACTATAGTGAAGTTGCCTATGCAAGTTAGTATAGGGAAGAGATCGATCTTTATTATAACTGTGGAAAAGAAAAGAAAAAAGAAAAGAGAAAAAAATATCCCGTTTTGGGAGAATAACGTGGTTAGAGTCAATTTTCTTGATTTTCAAGCCAATATATTTCCTTTGCTGTTCAAGCCAAGGGACAGAAAGTTTACTATACAGAAGTTTCGGACAAGGCGGTTCTAATGGTGTACTTTTTGTTTTGATCTGACCCCTTTTTTAGGAGTTATGGGTTCTTATATTTCTTAAATTGGACGTGATCGTCTCTTACTAGGTTGCTAGCTATCGCTGCAACCCGGAAAAAACACATTGTGCCCACATCGTTCTTTACTCAGGCAGTGCTAGCGCGCTGCCTATGATAATCAACTGATTACACACAGGAAAAAGCCTACGGCTTTTTCTTCTTTTAAATAGTAAGAGACGAGTCTCAAATAATCAAGTAGTCAGCTAATTCCAAAGGTATGCAATTTTTGTTATTCCAATGATCGTTTTTTATTGTAACTAGGTTTCAGCCATCTCTACAGCCATGATACTATTGGAAATTACATAATCCCTATTTATGTTTTAGTTAACATGGGCAAGGTGTCGTTCTTTATTGTATTTAATGCTATATTATTTTCAAGGATATCAAAAAGAATTTGACATAATTCAATATCCGTCGGATAGAGCTTGCAGATATCAGGGTGACATTGCCAAGTAACCTGCTGCCCAATTTTTGGTTTTGAATGTTTACTCAGATTGTTATAGGTGACTTCAGCCATCATAATTTCCTTGTCAGATCTAGATTCAGAGCATTCTTCAATAGTTGTCTCGTACTTTTCAGGACAGTTTGTTCTACTACACAGAGAATTTTTTGCCAAATATTCAGTAGAACTAAAAGAACTGTTTAAAACACAGTTAGAAATGCTTTTTTCTTGAGTCGGTGTTCCAGGAATTTGTTCTAAATCATTAGTCTTACAAACACATTTACTAATAACCCTAACAGGCTTGTTTTCGCCATAATTGAAAAACATTGCTTTTCCTTCGCTGTTGATAGGTATGCTTGTATATATGTTTTTATTGCTGCTACATAAACTGCAATTGCTCCTTCCAAAATTAATATACGAATTTTCAAAGAAGTACGCCTCCGTATATTCACTGTGTTGTCGAACATTTTCCATTGCATCTGTAAACTGTTCCGCAGTTGCCAATCCATACCTTGGAAGCTTTTCATTAAACTGACAACATTTCTTTTGGATATTACTATGAAGCTTTGCCAAGGAATTTCTAGCCGACTTTTCAACAGCATCCGCTCTTTCAAAGAGAATTTTAATCTGTAATTTTGAATACTTTTCGTGATCCTGGTAAAACATGCGTAAAATATTTCTCAATTTACGAAGATCAGCCTGCATTTTTGCCATCTTCTTGTATTTCTGAATGTAATTTTTCCCTTTGTCCTTATGCGTTCTTCGGTACAACCTCGCAGAGAATTTAATTTTTTCATTATAGCTTTTGTCACCCCAGTATCTACCCATTATTCTGGTAGCAACTTTTTTTTTATGTTTGTTTCGGTAATCTTCATCATTATCATACCGTTCCCTGCTCTTTTGTCTAGCCTGCTCAATTGTTGCTTCTCTATAAAGTTTATCATTGTGATAACGCTCCTTGATCTTTTGTCTAGCCTGCTCAATTCTTGCTTCTCTATAAAGTTTATCATTGTGATAACGCTCCTTGATCTTTTGTTTAGCCTGCTCAATTCTTGCTTCTCTGTAATGTTCATCATTACCATACCGTTCCTTGATCTTTTGTTTGGCTGTCTCAATTTTTGCATGTCTATAATCTTCATCATTGTGATAACACATCTTGCTGTTTTCTTTTGCTCTCTCAATTATTACTTCGCGATACGCCTGGTCGGTTGAATACCTTTGTTTTGCTCTATCAATTATTAATTCTCGATACACCTGGTCGGTTTTATAAATTTTCTTTTTTATTTTAAATTTAATATATATGTTTTTTGTTTAGTAATCTTTATTAAACATTAGTATATCCTGCTTTGATCTAAACATTATTCTAATCAAGAATGAGAGAATTTTCAGTTTTGACTTTCCTTATATACTAATTATGACGTCACTCTATTCACGTCATAGCTCTAATATAAAACTATGATGACGTTCATTATTTATCTAGTAGGGTTTCAGACAAGGTATTTCTAATGATGTACTTTTGTTTTGATCTGACTCTATTTTTAGGAGTTTTGGGTTTTTATATTTCTTAGCATTGGACTGATCGTCTATTACTAGGTTGCTAGCTACTGCTGCAACCCAAATTCACATATATATTTATTTATGAGAGGCAGCCTGGCCGAGTGGTCCAAGGCACTGGTGTTAGCCACCAGTCTCTTCAGAGGCGTGGGTTCAATTCTTACCGCTGGTATACGATTATGTTTGAAAGACTGCAGTGTGAAAAGACATCAAAATGCAGTTTTTGGAGTGGTCCAAGGCACTCGTGTTACCCACCAGTCTCTTCGGAGGCGTGGGTTCAAATCTTACCGCTGGTATACGATTATGTTTGAAAGACTACAGTGTGAAAAGACATCAAAAATGCAGTTTTTGGTGGAAAAATTTATTCTCTTTTAGAAATAATTAATTTTAGTTACTATAGATTTTTAACCCAATTAATTTCCTTTAAAATGAGCTATTGAACAACCCTCTACGATGTTCCAGTGCCAAGCTATCTCTGGATACAAAAAAAGAAAAAAAAGAAAAAAAGAAAAAAATATCCCGTTTGTGGAGAATAACGTGGTTCAAGTCAATTTTCTTGATTTTCAAGACAATATATTTCCCTTGCTGTTCAAGCCAAGGGACAGAAAGTTTCCTATACAGGGGTTTCAGACAAGGCGGTTCTAATGGTGTACTTTTTGTTTTGATCTGACTCCTTTGTTAGGAACTATGGGCTTTTATATTTCTTAACATTGGACGTGATCGTCTCTTACTAGGTTGCTAGCTACCGCTGCAACCCGGATTTCCTTTAAAATGAGCTATTGAACAACCCTCTACGATGTTCCAGTGCCAAGCTATCTCTGGATACAAAGAAAAAAAGAAAAAAAGAAAAAAATATCCCGTTTGGGGAGAATAACGTGGTTAAAGTCAATTTTCTTGATTTTCAAGCCAATATATTTCCCTTGCTGTTCAAGCCAAGGGACAGAAAGTTTCCTATACAGGGGTTTCGGACAAGGCGGTTCTAATGGTGTACTTTTTGTTTTGATCTGACTCCTTTGTTAGGAACTATGGGTTTTTATATTTCTTAACATTGGACGTGATCGTCTCTTACTAGGTTGCTAGCTACCGCTGCAGCCCTGATTAGCATGGGACTGATCGTCTCTTACTAGGTTGCTAGCTACTGCTGCAACCCAAATTATGAGAGGCAGCCTGGCCGAGTGGTCCAAGACACTGGTGTTAGCCACCAGTCTCTTCGGAGGTGTGGGTTCAAATCTTACCGCTGGTATACGATTATGTTTGAAAGACTGCAGTGTGAAAAGACATCAAAAATGCAGTTTTTGGTGGAAAAATTTATTCTCTTTTAGAAATGATTTATTTTAGTTACTATATATTTTTAACCCAATTAATTTCCTTTAAAATGAGCTATTGAACAACCCTCTACGATGTTCCAGTGCCAAGCTATCTGTGGAAAAGAAAAAAGAAAAAAAAAGAAAAAAATATCCCGTTTAGGCAGAATGTTGTAGTAGCTGCCACTTTTCTTGATTTTTCAAGCCAATATATTTCCCTTGCTGTTCAAGCCAAGGGACAGAAAGTTTCCTATACAGGGGTTTCGGACAAGGCGGTTCTAATGGTGTACTTTTTGTTTTGATCTGACTCCTCTGTTAGGAACTATGCGTTTTTATATTTCTTAACATTGGACGTGATCGTCTCTTACTAGGTTGCTAGCTACCGCTGCAACCCGGATATGGTTTTTTTTATTTCTTAACATTGGACATGATCGTCTCTTACTAGGTTGCTAGCTACCGCTGCAACCCGGATACTGTGAAGTTACAAACAGGAAAAAGTCTATGGCTTTTTCTTAATTGGAATAGTAAGAGACAATCTGGGTAATACCTATGATAATGACGTCATTGATTAATCTTGATCATGAAATTATATCTGATAAAACTTACATATTCTGCATTTACGATGAACCATATCGATCCTTTTATGTCCTTGTAGCTACCCCTGGAGCCACCATATATCAGTTACTATTGGCGAGAGATCGTTCTTTACTGCAAAATATTATAGATCACTGTGAATATATGGAGGCATAATTGTTCTTTACTTAGTTTCAGCTTTATTTCGATGATCCAGGCTTTATGTACTAACTACATCCAAAGACTATGACGTCATTGATTAATATTGTATATAAGAAATTAAGTTTTTCGTAAAAAAAGTAATTAAAAAAAAAATTAAGTACAAATAGCGCTAGATCTAGAGATTTCCTTTAAAATGAGCCATTGAACAACTCTCTACGATGTTCCAGTGCCAAGCAATCTGTGGAAAAGAAAGAAAGAAAAAAATATCCCGTTTGTGGAGAATAACGTGGTTAAATTCAATTTTCTTGATTATCAAGCCAATATATTTTCTATGTTATTCAAGACGCAGTGCGGTAAGTTTCCTTTATAGGGGTTTCGGACAAGGCGGTTCTAATGGTGTACTTTTTGTTTTGATCTGACTCTGTTTTTAGGAGTTAGGGGTTTTTATATTTCTTAACATTGGACGTGATCGTCTCTTACTAGGTTGCTAGCTACCGCTGCAACCCGGAATATAAATACTGTAATCTTAACTGAAGTGAAGTTGCGTATGGAAGTTAGTATAGGGAAGAGTTTGATCTTTATTATATTGATCTGACTCCTTTGTTAGGAACTATGGGTTTTTATATTTCTTAACATTGGACGTGATCGTCTCTTACTAGGTTGCTAGCTACCGCTGCAACCCGGATGACTCTTTTCTCAGGAGTTAGGGGTTTTTATATTTCTTAACATTGGACGTGATCGTCTCTTACTAGGTTGCTAGCTACCGCTGCAACCCGGGTTATTATTCTAATGATCGTCTTTTAATGTGAAATGGATTATTTCAGTTAGCATGGTCATGTCGTTCTTTACTGTAATTAGTATAGGCAAGAGGTCGTTCTTTATTGTAATATTCTGGTAGCAACTTTTTTCTTATGTTTGTTTCGGTAATCTTCATCATTATCATACCGTTCCCTGCTCTTTTGTCTAGCCTGCTCAATTGTTGCTTCTCTATAAAGTTTATCATTGTGATAACGCTCCTTGATCTTTTGTCTAGCCTGCTCAATTCTTGCTTCTCTATAAAGTTTATCATTGTGATACCGCTCCTTGATCTTTTGTTTAGCCTGCTCAATTCTTGCTTCTCTGTAATGTTCATCATTACCATACCGTTCCTTGATCTTTTGTTTGGCTGTCTCAATTTTTGCATGTCTATAATCTTCATCATTGTGATAACACATCTTGCTGTTTTCTTTTGCTCTCTCAATTATTACTTCGCGAGACGCCTGGTCGGTTGAATACCTTTGTTTTGCTCTCTCAATTATTACTTCTCGATACACCTGGTCGGTTGAATACCTTTGCTTTTTTCTTTTCAAGTTACTATCTCTGTTGTTTGTGTAGTACTCTTTCTTCAACTTGCGTATAGCCTGCTTTGATCTAACCATTATTCTAATCAAGAATGAGAGAATTTTCAGTTTTGACTTTCCTTATATACTAATTATGACGTCACTCTATTCACGTCATAGCTCTAATATAAAACTATGATGACGTTCATTATTTATCTAGTAGGGTTTCAGACAAGGTATTTCTAATGATGTACTTTTGTTTTGATCTGACTCTATTTTTAGGAGTTTTGGGTTTTTATATTTCTTAGCATTGGACTGATCGTCTATTACTAGGTTGCTAGCTACTGCTGCAACCCAAATTCACATATATATTTATTTATGAGAGGCAGCCTGGCCGAGTGGTCCAAGGCACTGGTGTTAGCCACCAGTCTCTTCAGAGGCGTGGGTTCAATTCTTACCGCTGGTATACGATTATGTTTGAAAGACTGCAGTGTGAAAAGACATCAAAATGCAGTTTTTGGAGTGGTCCAAGGCACTCGTGTTACCCACCAGTCTCTTCGGAGGCGTGGGTTCAAATCTTACCGCTGGTATACGATTATGTTTGAAAGACTACAGTGTGAAAAGACATCAAAAATGCAGTTTTTGGTGGAAAAATTTATTCTCTTTTAGAAATAATTAATTTTAGTTACTATAGATTTTTAACCCAATTAATTTCCTTTAAAATGAGCTATTGAACAACCCTCTACGATGTTCCAGTGCCAAGCTATCTCTGGATACAAAAAAAGAAAAAAAGAAAAAAAGAAAAAAATATCCCGTTTGTGGAGAATAACGTGGTTCAAGTCAATTTTCTTGATTTTCAAGACAATATATTACCCTTGCTGTTCAAGCCAAGGGACAGAAAGTTTCCTATACAGGGGTTTCAGACAAGGCGGTTCTAATGGTGTACTTTTTGTTTTGATCTGACTCCTTTGTTAGGAACTATGGGCTTTTATATTTCTTAACATTGGACGTGATCGTCTCTTACTAGGTTGCTAGCTACCGCTGCAACCGGATTACTTGGTTGCTAGCTACCGCTGCAACCCGGATAACCTTTACTATGGTAAAGTGGCTCATGAGATTTAGTATAGGCAAGAGATCGTTCTTTACTATAAATTATAGATTTTCTGCAAAGATATGCTTTCGCTACATTAAAACGCGATAACATTTATTGTTAAGTCTATGTTATATGTTTACGTGTACGGACAATTGCAAGTGACTGCAGACCTAGTAAACAAAAAGGCTTTCACTTAAAAACAGTGTCAAGATTGCCGGTTTTGTGGCCGAGAAGGGAAGAACAGTTTAAAGACTTATCCTGCCGAAGTGATTCCCCGTCAAAACGAAACAATTTTTTTCTCAGTGTATGTTTATGAGTGCTTACTTTAACTCAGTTTTTGCTGTTTGTTCTTTTAATTTTTATGTCCTAATTTTATGTTAACTTCATGGATATTCCGCGCCATAATACTAGAACTTTTAAGCACAGTTTAAAAATATCAATTTTTGCTACAGTCAGGATTTAAGTGATTTAAAAGATAATCTAGTTTTTTTTTTAAATAACTCAAAATTCTGAAGGGAAATAATGATAAGGAATTGTAGTTCTATTTAAGAAGGGGGTGAATTGTAAAGTGATCTGGATTTAAATTGTGTTAATAGTGTAAAGTATTTGGGATAAATTCGAGAAGCCTTTTTCAGGTCTCATGTTAACAGAGTTTGCTATATATATTTCAAGGAAAGTTCGGTTCCAGGGGGGCACTTTTGGAACTAAGGCTAGTCGAGAGAAACGATTCGTTTCTAGGGTGGTCGAACAGCCAATCGCTGGAAGATTCATAGAAAATATTGATAAACCTGTAGAAAGACAAGTATATAATTGTGCGTTTGGCCCTTAGATAGGGATAGTCTTTTTATATGACAGACTTTTTACATGAAATATCTATGGACTTGAATTATATGAATTATCTATAAACTTGAATATCTAACTCTGAAAATGGTATATTAGTTTGTAAGCACCTTTGGATGTGCTCGCCCAACTATTTAACAACAAAATAAAGCTTACACTGAACTATAAAAACAAAGACATATAACAAGTTACCATAATAAATAAAAGAAGTTACCAAAAGGGTTTTTTGGAATGGCAGGAAGAGCTAATGGTTCAGACATATAGACATATATTTTAACAGAAGCGGTTTTCGGTCATAGCAAAAATATTAAATTTCTTTCGGAACATCATAAGAATAAAGAGGACCAATCATGATTTAGTTTAATGGCTGAAGATTTAAAATCTTTTACTCTTTTATCAATAATTGTCTTTGGAAAAATGAGCTTCCTTCTACAATTAAAAAAAGAGTTACTGGGACAAAAAAAAGTTACTGGGACAAAAAAGAGTTACTAGTGCAAGGGGGTATATGTTAAAGGAATTTAGCAAATTTAAAATAAATGATGAAACTTGATGAAACTTATATCTAAAATCAGCATAAGAAGCCAATTCTTTTGATTTATCTTTTGATATTAAAATTCCGTTCTTTAGAGTTTCGGTTACTATTGAGACGAGTAGCTCTTACTATACTGTTCGTTACCACGAACTGTTTGATTGTATTTTTAGTATTGGACGTGATTGTTTCTTACTAGGTTGCTGGCTACCGCTGCAGCCCGGATAAAACTGCAACCATGATATGTCATATAGTGACTCAGTATTTCAGTGCATATGGGCTAGAGGTGGTTCTTTATTGTAATTTCGTCATAGAAAAGGCAGTTTGGTCATGGAGAATAATACTAATATAATTTTGTTTTGATCTGAATTTTTTTTTTTAGGGGTTATGGTTTTTTATATTTCTTAACATTGGACGTGATCGTCTCTTACTAGGTTGCTAGCTACCGCTGCAACCCGGATACTATAACAACCAGGATGACGTCATTTACAACTTGAGTTTCGTTTTATGCTATATCATTACAAACAGAACCTCAAGCAATCAAGTAGCTAACTAAGTCCAATGTATGCAGTGGTATGTTATTCCAATGATCGTCTTTTAATGTAACCATTGAACAACTCTCTACGATGTTCCAGTGCCAAGCTATCTGTGGAATTACTAACCTATACTATAATTAAGTGGTGTATAAAATTTAGTATAGGCAAGAGGTCGTTCTTTATTATAAACATACATCAAATACCGTAGATTTAGAAAGATCCGTAGAAGTGAAAACACTGGAATTTCTGTCCATTGGGTTGCATTATTAGAAAGCGTTTAGGATATTCCTTACATACAAGCCTGAAACAGCTTACGTCATAAATATTTTGTAGCTTAACAACATTCTTTTTTTGGACAACTGAATCTCCAACTATTATTCGAGAAATAGAGAAACTATCTCTTATGCGATGAATTCTATTTCATGTACCCAAAAAATACTTATGATTCATTAGACAAAACTATGCGAGGGTTCTTTCTGGTCTATCATTAAGATAATCTAATATTACAATGCATAGTAAGCTAAATAAATACAATTATATATTGTTGAAATATTTCATGTACCTAAATAAATACGAAAAAGGACGTTATTTATTATTCACATATTGAATAGCGCGTGTCTATTCATGCTACTTGGGTATACTGCAAAATTGCACAATGTAATACCTCCGTTAGAATGGATACTTCCGCCTCTTATCAGTCTAATTTGTTTCCATTGGATCGTTTTATGTATCTTCTACTGCCGCTTTGTTAGGATTGGAATATACTGGAATTAAATATTTATGCTCCTAATTTTAATACTCAGTGTTCTTTGTAAAAAAT
Organism: Artemia sp. Qi Xiang Cuo; assembly: GCF_049724085.1. NCBI lineage: Eukaryota > Metazoa > Arthropoda > Branchiopoda > Anostraca > Artemiidae > Artemia > Artemia sp. Qi Xiang Cuo. The sequence goes on along the minus strand of NC_142809.1, from coordinate 50,997,577 downwards.
CCACATTCCAAGACTATCATGATTTTTATTTAGTGTTTATATTTAGTATATATACCATTGAAGCGTTTTCAATAGTACTTACTTACTTAAAGCTTAAAGCTTACTTACTTACAGCAGCGTCGCCCGCGTAGAGGGAACCCATCGGCCGCGCCGTCAGGCGTCCGTAGAAGGGGGGGGGGTCCGACGCCCGGACGAACCACGTGGGTTATGGTTTTGTCAGTTAGAAGGAAAAACAGGAATTTTCTCATTTGGAAAAACAGGAACTTTGTCACATTTATGGTTGTTTTCTTGGATGGTTATGTGTGTTGATCGATTTATTTGATGTTTTTATGGATTTTGTCGGTGAGAATTTGAAAAACAGAAACTTTCTCACTTTCTTGGATTATTGAGTCTAATGGGGGCAGGTCAATGACACTTCCTTCTTGTCGTTGCTCGATGCAAATGTTATGATCCAGAAATAGTATTTGTTGTTGTTGCTCTAGGCAGATGTTATGAGTGTCCCGGAAACAGTTAGATCACGTGTTTCATTCTCAGCCAATCAGAGGGATTGTTTACATATTAGCGTCGGAGGGAATATAAGGAAAGGGTTTTTTTCTAAAGTTTTATTAGTCTGTGAATAGAATTCAAAGGAGTGAGAAGAACAGTTTGACTTTACTCATTTGGATATATATTTGTGTTGATGTCGATGAGTGGAATGTTTACCCTCTTAGAAGTTGATATTGGAGTTGATGATAATAGTACAAGAGCACCAAGCATTGCGGTGGAAATCACGAAAGGATCACGACTTTGTCTGGAATTTTAGAAATAATTTATTATAGTTACTATAGATTTTTAACCCAATTAATTTCCTTTAAAATGAGCTATTGAACAACTCTCTACGATGTTCCAGTGCCAAGCTATCTGTGGAAAAGAAAGAAAAAAGAAAAAAAAATATCCCGTTTAGGCAGAATGTTGTAGTAGCTGCCACTTTTCTTGATTTTCAAGCCAATATATTTCCCTTGCTGTTCAAGCCAAGGGACAGAAAGTTTCCTATACAGGGGGTTCGAACAAGGCGGTTCTAATGGTGTACTTTTTGTTTTGATCTGACTCCTCTGTTAGGAGCTATGGGTTTTTATATTTCTTAACATTGGACGTGATCGTCTCTTACTAGGTTGCTAGCTACCGCTGCAACCCGGATTACAGTATGGATCCTTTATGTAATGTTCAGACACCGTAAATATTTTTGCACTTTGCAGCTAAATAAAATTATATTTTTTTTTTAATTTTGAGGAATTATTCTAGTTTCAGTTGACAAATAAGATTTTTTTTTCTTCAAGGAATCGAGCAGCTAACTAAATTTAATATATACAATGGTATGTTCTTCAAATGATCTCTTTTAATTAGGTTCCTAGCTACCACTGCAAACCGGAACTATTAAAAAATATTTTATCTTTAATTACAGAAGTAACTAGATGTAGCAAGTTTTACTATTGAGACAAGTGGCTCTTACTATACAACATATAGTTCGTTGTCACGAACTGTTTGCTTTGATGTATCTATTGGCACCAAAATTTCGTTCTTTAGAGTTTCGGTTACTATTGAAACAATCAAAAATTTGTTCTTTAGAGTGTCGGTTACTATTGAGACAACTAGCTATTAATACTATAGATTTCATTACCATGAACTGTTTGATTGCTTCAAAATTCAAATATCTTTTAAAAGACTGCAGCATGAAAATACATAAAAAATTTAATTTTTTTGACAAAATTGATTCTACTTTAAAAAGCATTTTATTTTTAATTACAAAAGCGACTAGATGTTGCAATTTTCTTTAAAATGAGCTATTATACAGAGCTCTATGATTTTCCAGTGCCCAGCTAGTTAAGGAGAAAAATCAGGCGGAAAGAAAAAATATCCCGTTTAGGCAGAATGTTGTAGTAGCTACCATTTTTCTTGATTTTCAAGCCAATATATTTTCTTCGTTATTCAAGCCAAGGGACAGAAAGTTAACTATAGGGAAGTTTCAGACAAGGTGGTTCTAATGGTGTAATTTTTGTTTTGATCTGACTCTTTTCTTAGTAGTTAGGGGTTTTTATATTTCTTAACATTGGATGTGATCGTCTCTTACTAGGTTGCTAGCTACCGCTGCAACCCGGATGTGAAATAATAATATGCATATGGTTCTTAAATCATACTTCCTTATGGTCCCATATGGTCTAGTGGCTAGGATAGTTAACTTTCACTTAACAGGCCCGTTTTCGATTCCCGCTGTGGGAAAATTTTTAGCTCTATAATCTTCGAACATTCGAACCTTTTATAATTAGAATTATGTATAATATAAATACTGTAATCTTAACTATAGTGGTTGCCTATGCAAGTTAGTATAGGGAAGAGTTCGATCTTTATTATAACTTTATATTCGTTTTTTATTATAATTTCGAACAAGGCGGTTCTAATGGTGTACTTTTTGTTTTGATCTGACTCCTTTGTTAGGAACTATGGGTTATTATATTTCTTAACATTGGACGTGATCGTCTCTAACTAGGTTGCTAGCTACCGCTGCAACCCGGATCAGATTCAGCGTATCAAAAACCTTATTTTAGAGGTTTCAAGCTCCTATGTTCAAAAATATGGAATTTGGTATTTTGTAGCAAAATTATTTAAAAATCCAATATGTTTGAAGGGACTGCAATATGGAAAGACAAATGATAAAAGCGGAACACAAGTGATACAACTGATAAAATGAAGTTTTTTGTAAGTGATTCTTTTTTTTATAAGAAAAGGCACTAGAACTACTAATTTCTATTCAAATAAGCCCTCTCGCAAAATTTGAGGACCTCGATACGATCACCCCTGGAAAAACGAAAAAGGCAAATAAACACACATCCAAGATCTTTCTTCTTGCAAAAAACACCAAATTTCACATTTTTGCAGATAGGAGCTTCAAAGCTCTTCAGTAAAGCTCGCTGATATACTGAAACTGATGGTGTGATTTTATTAAGATTCTGTGACTTTTAGGGGGTGTTACGTCCTTTTTTTGAAAATAAGGAAATTTCTTCAGGCTCTTAACTATTGATGGATATGAGTAAACTTAATGAAACTTATATATTTAAAATCTGCATAAAAATCCAATTCTTTTTGTTGTATCTATTGATATTAAAATACCGTTTTTTAGAATTTAGGTTACTATTGAGACGAGTCACTCTTACTGTACAGTTCGTTACCATCAACTGTTTGAAATTAAAAATCAAAACTAATTCAAAATTTTCTGTTATTTTTCTATTTTTAATTAAAAAAGTCAAAATTATTGCTCTGACAGCACAAATATTTTTACAGTTTACATAATAACTTTAGTGATCCAAAAAAGTAAAATTATTTTATTTGAAATTTTCAGGAATTACTCTAGTTTCAATTCAACAATCAGATTTTTTGTTAAAAGTCTAAAGGACGTACTATATTTAAATAACTTTATCTACATGCTTTTTATTACGTTAAAAACACTATTTTGATCTTCGTATGTAAGGTGATGTTAATACCATTTGCTATTACAGTGTTGTACAGTGTTGTATCCTTAGAGAGATTCTTTACTATAACAACCAGGATGACGTCAGTTACAACTTGGAATTCGTTTTATGCTTTATCATTACAAACAGGAAAAAGCCTACGGCTTTTTCTTCTTTGAAATAGTAAGAGACGAACCACAAGTAACTACCCCTGGAACCACCATATATCAGTTACTATGCATGAGCGATCGTTCTTTACGGTAAATACGGATGATGCTTAAAAAAAAAACCCAATTACAGAATCGATCCTTTATGTAATAGTATAGGGAAGAGTTCGATCTTTATTATATAAATTTTCTAAGAAGTACGCCTCCGTATATTCACTGTGTTGTCGAACATTTTCCATTGCATCTATAAACTGTTCCGCAGTTGCCAATCCATACCTTGGAAGCTTTTCGTTAAACTGACAACATTTCTTTTGGATATTGCTATGAAGCTTTGCCAAAGCATTTCTAGCCGACTTTTCAACAGCATCCGCTCTTTCAAAGAGAATTTTAATCTGTAATTTCGAATACTTTTCGTGATCCCGATAAAACATGCGTAAAATGTTTCTCAATTTACAAAGATCAGCCTGCATTTTTGCCATCTTCTTGTATTTCTGAATGTAATTTTTCCCTTTGTCCTTATGCGTTCTTCGGTACAACCTCGCAGAGAATTTAATTTTTTCATTATAGCTTTTGTCACCCCAGTATCTACCCATTATTCTGGTAGCAACTTTTTTCTTATGTTTGTTTCGGTAATCTATATCGTTATCATACCGTTCCTTGCTCTTTTGTTTCGCTGTCTCAATTTTCCCTTCTCGATACCCCTGATCCGTAAGATACCTCTGTTTTGCTCTGTCATATTTCATTTTCTTATTTCATTTTCATATTTTCATATTCATTTTCATTTTCATATTTCATTTTCTTATTTTCATATTTCATTTTCATTCACTGTCATTTTTCATTTTCTTTTTTTGTGTAGTAAAGTTTTTCTATTAGTAGAAATTTGGATTGTTCTATTTTGATATTGTTTTTGGTTATTCTTTCTTTTTTTCCACTCGCGTGAGACCATATTTTTTCAAGGTTTAAAATTATTAAGCACACAAAATCCCGTGTCGAGTATCTAAAACCTAGCATAAAACAAAACTAATTTTAAAATTTTCAGGTATTTATCTTGTTTGAATTACAAAATTAGTATTATTGGTTAGACACCATAAATATTTTTGCAGTTTACATAATAAGTTTAGTGATTCTGGACTGAAAACTAAAATAATTGCAATTATGAGACAATAATATGGAGATATGTACTTTACGGGTTACAAACCAAAAAAAGTTTGGTTCCAGGATACAATAATAAATTTGAACTGAGATGAAAAAAAAATTTCTTCCAGGAGACAAAAAGCAAAACTAATTTTAGAATTTTCATGTATTTTTGTTGTTTAAATTAAAAAATTACTATTACTGATTAGGCATCATAAATATTTTTGCAGTTTACATAATAATTTTAGCGATTAAGCCAAAAAAGAAAATTTTGGTTCCAGGAGTTTCGGTTACTATTGAGACAAGTAGCTATTATTACTATAGAGTTCATTACATGGACTGTTTTATTGCTTCAAAATTCAAATATCTTTGAAAAGACTGCAGTATGAAAATACATCAAAAATGCAATTTTTTTGACAAAATTGATTCTACTTTAAAAAGTATTTTATTTTTAAATACAAAAGTGACTAGATGTTGTAATTTCCTTTAAAATGAGCTATTATACAGCTCTCTATGATTTTCCAGTGCCCAGCTAGCTGAGCAGAAAAAAAGCGGAAAGAAAAAAATATCCCGTTTGTGGAGAATAACGTGGTAAAAGTCAATTTTCTTGATTTTCAAGCCAATATATTTTCTTTGTTATTCAAGCCAAAGGGCGGTAAGTTTCCTTTATAGAGGATTCGGACAAGGCGGTTCTAATGGTGTACTTTTTGTTTTGATCTGACTCTTTTTTAGGAGTTGGGGGGTTTTATATTTCTTGACATTGGAGGTGATCGTCTCTTACTAGGTTGCTAGCTACCGCTGCAACCTGGATAAAACCTAACCAAAAATAAAACTAATTTAAAAATTTTAAGATATTTTTCTAGCTTGAATTGAAAGATTCAAACTATTGCTCGGATACCATCGATATTTTTGCAGTTTACACAAGCTGCAAAGAACGCATAAGGACAAAATTAAAAATTATATTCAGAAGTCCAAAAACATGGCAACAATGCAGGCTGAGCTTTGTAAATTGAGAAACATTTTACGAATGTTTTACCGGGATTACGAAAAATATTCAAAATCACAGATTAAAACTCTCTCTGAAAGAGCGGATTTTGTTGAAAAGTCGGCTAGAAATGCTTTCGCAAAACTTCATAGTAATATCCAAAAGAAATGTTGTATGTTTAATGAAAAGTTCCCAAGGTATGGACCGGCAACTGTGGAGCAGTTTACAGATGTAATGGGAAATATTTGACATCACTGTGAATATATGGATGCATAACTATCCTTTAATTAGTTTCAGCTTTATTCAATGATCGAGCCTTTATGTATTTTCATCTGACTTTTTTTTGAAGTTATGGGTTTTTATATTTCTTAACATTGGACGTGATTGTCTCTTACTAGGTTGCTAGCTACCGCTGCAACCCGGATTACCACAAACTGTTTGATTAGTATAGGCTAGAGTTCGTTCTTTATTATACAAGTTGCTTTATTCAACAAATGGCCTCAATCTTAAAGGCAAAGTCGGTATGATAATATGGTACCCTCTTTATACAGTGAATTTTAATAACTACTACATGAGATCCTCTTGACTAACACCATTTATGATCGATCCTTATGCCCCACTATACAAGTCTGTATAGGCAAGAGTTCGTTCTTTATTGTAAATCTTTTAACGTAACGCCATCAAAAACCAATACTTTACATATACTTGAGAGAGTCAGTGGCAGAGAAGATTGATCTTGATAAAAAAAACATGACACCTATGATACTAACAAAATTCTCATTTATAGTATCGATCTTTTATGTAAATTACAACTTGGGTTTTGTTTTATGCTATATCATCACAATTTTTGAAGTAGTAAGAGACGAACCTCAAGCAATCAAGTGGCTAACTTAGTCCAATGTATGCAGGGGTATGTTATTCCAATGTCGTCTTTTAATGTAACTACTGTAAATGGCGTATAAAATTTAGTATAGGCAAGAAGTCGTTCTTTATTATATGCTTCTCTATAAAGTTTATTATTTTGATAACGCTCCTTGATCTTTTGTTTGGCTATCTCAATTTTTACTTCTTGATACACCTGGACGGTTGAATACCTTTGCTTTCGGTTTTTCTTATATTTGATGCGGTAATCTTCATCATTGTGATAACTCTCCTTGAACTTTTGTTTGGCTGTCTCAATTTTTGCATGTCTATAATCTTCATTATTGAGATAACACATCTTGCTGTTTCGTTTTGCTCTCTCAATTATTACTTCTCGATACGCCTGGTCGGTTGAATACCTTTGCTTTTTTCTTTTCAAGTTACTATCTCTGTTGTTTGTGTAGTACTGTATTTTCATTACAAACAGGAAAAAGCTTACAGCTTTTTCTTTTTTGAAATAGTAAGAGACGAACCTCAAACGATCAAGTAACTAACTAAGTCCAATGCATCCAATAACTTTTTATTCCAATGATCGTCTTTTAATGTAACATGTCATTTACTATGGGAGAGAGATCGTTCTTTACTGTAATATAGTTAAGTGGCCTATATAATTTAGTATAGGCAAGAGATCGTTCTTTATTATAAGGTATACGATTATGTTTGAAAGACTGGAGTGTGAAAAGACATCGAAAATGCAGTTTTTGGTGGAAAAATTTATTCTCTTTTAGAAATAATTTATTTTAGTTACAAAAGGTTTTTAACCCAATTAATTTACTTTAAAATGAGCCATTGAACAACTCTCTATGATGTTCCAGTGCCAAGCTATCTGTGGAAAAGAAAAAAAAAGAAAAAAAAAGAAAAAAATATCCCGTTTGGGGAGAATAACGTGGTTAAAGTCAATTTTCTTGATTTTCAAGCCAATATATTTCCCTTGCTGTTCAAGCCAAGGGACAGAAAGTTTCCTATACAGGGGTTTCGGACAGGGCGGTTCTAATGGTGTACTTTTTATTTTGATCTGACTCCTTTGTTAGGAACTATGGGTTTTTATATTTCTTAACATTGGACGTGATCGTCTCTTACTAGGTTGCTAGCTACCGCTGCAACCCGGATGACTCTTTTCTCAGGAGTTAGGGGTTTTTATATTTCTTAACATTGGACGTGATCGTCTCTTACTAGGTTGCTAGCTACCGCTGCAACCCGGGTTATTATTCTAATGATCGTCTTTTAATGTGAAATGGATTATTTCAGTTAGCATGGTCATGTCGTTCTTTACTGTAAAAGAAAAGAGAAAAAAATATCCCGTTTGGGGAGAATAACGTGGTAAAAGTCAATTTTCTTGATTTTCAAACCAATATATTTCCCTTGCTGTTCAAGCCAAGGGACAGAAAGTTTCCTATACAAGGGTTTCGGACAAGGCGGTTCTAATGGTGTACTTTTTGTTTTGATCTGACTCCTTTTTTAGGAACTATGGGTTTTTATATTTCTTTACATTGGACGTGATTGTCTCTTACTAGGTTTCTAGCTACCGCTGCAACCCGGATTTTGATCTGACTCTTTTTTTAGGAGTTGGGGGGTTTTATACTTCTTAACATTGGAGGTGATCATCTCTTACTAGGTTGCTAGCTACCGCTGCAACCCGGATTTTAATGATCGTCTTGTAATGTAACTTTAATATGAAATATGCAGTTTTTCGCAAAAAACTGATGCTATTTTAGAAATAATTTGTTTTAATTACAAAAGATTTTTAACCCCGTTAATTTTTTTAAAATGAGCCATTGAACAACCCTCTACTACGTTCCAGTGCCAAGCTATCTACGGAATTACTAACCTATACTATAATAAAGCGGCGTATAAAATTTAGTATAGGCAAGAAGTCGTTCTTTATTATAAATTTAAATTAAAAAAAGAAACTTGTTTATTTACATTCTAGCTAAAATATTGAAGATAATATGAATGAACCACAGTGTTCAGTTTCTTTGGACTTGAGTTCGTTTTTTAACTATAAATACAAACAGGAAAAAGCCTACGGCTTTTTTCTTCTTTTAAATAGTAAGAGACAAAACTCAAACAATCAAGTAGCTAACGAAGTCCAATGTATGGAATGGTTTGTTATTTCAGTGATCGTCTTTTAATGTAATGCAAGTTAGTATAGGGAAGAGTTCGATCTTTATTAAGACATCAAAAATGCAGTTTTTGGTGGAAAAATTTATTCTCTTTTAGAAATAATTTATTTTAGTTACTATAGATTTTTAACCCAATTAATTTCCTTTAAAATGAGCTATTGAACAACCCTCTACGATGTTCCAGTGCCAAGCTATCTGTGGAAAAGAAAAAAAAAAGAAAAAAATATCCCGTTTGGGGAGAAAAATGTGGTTAAAGTCAATTTTCTTGATTTTCAAGCCAATATATTTCCCTTGCTGTTCAAGCCAAGAGACAGAAAGTTTCCTATACAGGGGTTTCGGACAAGGCGGTTCTAATGGTGCACTTTTTGTTTTGATCTGACTCTTTTGTTAGGAACTATGGGTTTTTATATTTCTTAACATTGGACGTGATCGTCTCTTACTAGGTTGCTAGCTACCGCTGCAACCCGGATATGGGCTGGAAGTTTGTTCTTTACTGTAATTTCTTTAGGAACATAATTAAAATTTCTTAATGTAATAAAAATAATTTGTTTTAATTACAAAAGGTTTTTAACCCCATTAATTTCCTTTAAAATGAGCCATTGAACAACTCTCTACAATGTTCCAGTGCCAAGCTATCTGTTGAATTACTAACCTATACTATAATAATTAGGTGGCGTATAAAATTTAGTATAGGCAAGATGTCGTTCTTTATTATAAAAACCCTAACAGGCTCGTTTTCGCCATAATTGAAAAACATTGCTTTTCCTTCGCTGTTGATAGGTATGCTTGTATATATTTTTTTATTGCTGCTACATAAACTGCAATTGCTCCTTCCAAAATTAATATACGCATTTTCAAAGAAGTACGCCTCCGTATATTCAACTGTGTTGTCGAACATTTTCCATTGAATCTATAAACTGTTCCGCAGTTGCCAATCCATACCTTGGAAGCTTTTCGTTAAACTGACAACATTTCTTTTGGATATTACTATGAAGCTTTGCCAAAGCATTTCTAGCCGACTTTTCAACAGCATCCGCTCTTTCAAAGAGAACTTTAATCTGTAATTTTGAATACTTTTCGTGATCGCGATAAAACATGCGTAAAATGTTTCTCAATTTACAAAGATCAGCCTGCATTTTTGCCATCTTCTTGTATTTCTGAATGTAATTTTTCGCTTTTTCCTTATGCGTTCTTCGGTACAACCTCGCAGAGAATTTAATTTTTTCATTATAGATTTTGTCACCCCAGTAACGCTCCTTGATCTTTTGTTTTGCTGTCTCAATTTTTACTTCTCGATACACCTGGACGGTTGAATACCTTTGCTTTTGGTTTTTCTTATATTTGATGCGGTAATCTTCATCATTGTGATAACTCTCCTTGATCTTTTGTTTGGCTGTCTCAATTTTTGCATGTCTATAATCTTCATCATTGTGATAACACATCTTGCTGTTTTGTTTTGCTCTCTCAATTATTACTTCTCGATACGCCTGGTCGGTTGAATACCTTTGTTTTGCTCTCTCAATTTTTACTTCTCGATGCACCTGGTCGGTTGAATACCTTTGTTTTGCTCTCTCAATTATTACTTCTCGATACGCCCTGTCGGTTGAATACCTTTGTTTTGCTCTCTCAATTTTTACTTCTCGATGCGCCTGGTCGGTTGAATACCTTTGCTTTTCTCTTTTCAAGATACTATCTCTGTTGTTTGTGTAGTACTGTTTTTTCAATTTGCGTGCAGCTTGCTTGACTGAAACCATTATGTAATTATGAATGTGAAAATTTACAGTTCTGACGCTTCCTATATAGTAATTATGACGTCACAGCGTAATGATTTTATTGTTGACGTCAAGGCGCAATGATATTATTTCATGACGTCATCAGAAACAACAATATAATTTCGTGTTTTTCTATTCACTTCATAGCTCTAATATAAAGCTACGACATTCATTATTTATCTAGTAGGGTTTCAGACAAGGTAGTTCTAATGATGTACTTTTGTTTTGATCTTACTCTATTTTTAGGAGTTTTGTTATATTTCTTAGCATGGGACTGATCGTCTCTTACTAGGTTGCTAGCTACTGCTGCAACCCAAATTCACATATATATTTATTTATGAGAGGCAGCCTGGCCGAGTGGTCCAAGACACTGGTGTTAGCCACCAGTCTCTTCGGAGGAGTGGGTTCAAATCTTACCGCTGGTATACGATTATGTTTGAAAGACTGCAGTGTGAAAAGACATCAAAAATGCAGTTTTTGGTGGAAAAATTTATTCTCTTTTAGAAATAATTTATTTTAGTTACAAAAGGTTTTTAACCCAATTAATTTCCTTTAAAATGAGCTATTGAACAACCCTCTACGATGTTCCAGTGCCAAGCTATCTGTGGAAAAGAAAAAGAAAAAAGAAAAAGAAAAAAATATCCCGTTTGGGGAGAATAACGTGGTTAAAGTCAATTTTCTTGATTTTCATGCCAATATATTTCCCTTGCTGTTCAAGCCAAGGGACAGAAAGTTTCTTATACAGGGGTTTCGGACAAGGCGGTTCTAATGGTGTACTTTTTAATTTGATCTGACTCCTCTGTTAGGAACTATGGGTTTTTATATTTCTTAACATTGGACGTGATCGTCTCTTACTAAGTTGCTAGCTACCGCTGCAACCCGGATTACTTAGTTTCAGCTTTAATTCGATTATCCAGACTTTATGTGCTAACTACATCCAAAGACTATGGCGTCATTGATTAATATTGTATATAAAAAATTAAGTTTTTCGTAAAAAAAAAATTAATTAAAAAAAAAAATTAAGTACAAATAGCGCTAGATCTAGAGATTTCCTTTAAAATGAGCCATTGAACAACTCTCTGCGATGTTCCAGTGCCAAGCTATCTGTGGAAAAGAAAGAAAGAAAAAAATATCCCGTTTGTGGAGAATAACGTGGTTAAAGTCAATTTTCTTGATTATCAAGCCAATATATTTTCTTTGTTATTCAAGCCGCAGGGCGGTAAGTTTCCTTTATAGGGGTTTCGGACAAGGCGGTTCTAATGGTGTACTTTTTGCTTTGATCTGACTCTGTTTTTAGGAGTTAGGGGTTTCTATATTTCTTAACATTGGACGTGATCGTCTCTTACTAGGTTGCTAGCTACCGCTGCAACCCGGATCTTTACTGCAAAACTAGCAAAACAGTTTTTAAGTCTGATGAAGATTTAACTGATGTGTCAAAAGTAAGGTTGCTATTCGACGATTTTGTTTTGGCCTTATTATAACTGGTATGGTGAAATAATAATATGCATATGGTTCTTAAATCATACTTCTTTATGGTCTCATTTGGTCTAGTGGCTAGGATAGTTAACTTTCACTTAAGAGGACCGGGTTCGATTCCCGGTGTGGGAAGATTTTTAACTGTATAATCTTCGAACATTCGAACCTTTTATAATTTATAATGATGTATTATATAAGTACTGTAATCTTCACTATAGTGAAGTTGCCTATGCAAGTTAGTATAGGGAAGAGTTCGATCTTTATTATATATAGGGAAGAGTTCGTTCTTTATTATAATTTTAACTCTATAATCTTCGAACATTCGAACCTTTTATAATTTATAATGATGTATAATATAAATACTGTAATCTTCACTATAGTGAAGTTGCCTATGCAAGTTAGTATAGGGAAGAGTTCGATCTTTATTATAATCTATTAGTAGAAATTTGGATTGTTCTATTTTGATATTGTTTTTGGTTATTCTTTCTTTTTTTCCACTCGCGTGAGACCATATTTTTTCAAGATTTAAAATTATTAAGCACACAAAATCCCGTGTCGAGTATCTAAAACCTAGCATAAAACAAAACTAATTTTAAAATTTTCAGGTATTTATCTTGTTTGAATTACAAAATTAGTATTATTGGTTAGACACCATAAATATTTTTGCAGTTTAAATAATAAGTTTAGTGATTCTGGACTGAAAACTAAAATAATTGCAATTATGAGACAATAATATGGAGATATGTACTTTACGGGTTACAGGATACAATAATAAATTTGAACTGAGATGAAAAAAAAATTTCTTCCAGGAGACAAAAAGCAAAACTAATTTTAGAATTTTCATGTATTTTTGTTGTTTAAATTAAAAAATTACTATTACTGATTAGGCATCATAAATATTTTTGCAGTTTACATAATAATTTTAGCGATTAAGCCAAAAAAGAAAATTTTGGTTCCAGGAGTTTCGGTTACTATTGAGACAAGTAGCTATTATTACTATAGAGTTCATTACATGGACTGTTTTATTGCTTCAAAATTCAAATATCTTTGAAAAGACTGCAGTATGAAAATACATCAAAAATGCAATTTTTTTGACAAAATTGATTCTACTTTAAAAAGTATTTTATTTTTAAATACAAAAGTGACTAGATGTTGCAATTTCCTTTAAAATGAGCTATTATACAGCTCTCTATGATTTTCCAGTGCCCAGCTAGCTGAGCAGAAAGAAAAAGCGGAAAGAAAAAAATATCCCGTTTGTGGAGAATAACGTGGTAAAAGTCAATTTTCTTGATTTTCAAGCCAATATATTTTCTTTGTTATTCAAGCCAAAGGGAGGTAAGTTTCCTTTATAGAGGATTCGGACAAGGCGGTTCTAATGGTGTACTTTTTGTTTTGATCTGACTCTTTTTTTAGGAGTTGGGGGGTTTTATATTTCTTGACATTGGAGGTGATCGTCTCTTACTAGGTTGCTAGCTACCGCTGCAACCCGGATCTACTACACAGAGAATTTTTTGCCAAATATTCAGTAGAACTAAAAGAACTGTTTAAAACAAAGTTAGAAATGCTTTTTTCTTGAGTCGGTGTTCCAGGAATTTGTTCTAAATCATTAGTCTTACAAACACATTTACTAATAACCCTAACAGGCTCGTTTTCACCATAATTGAAAAACATTGTTTTTCCTTCGCTGTTGATAGGTATGCTTGTATATATATTTTTATTGCTGCTACATAAACTGCAATTGCTCCTTCCAAAATTAATATACGAATTTTCTAAGAAGTACGCCTCCGTATATTCACTGTGTTGTCGAACATTTTCCATTGCATCTATAAACTGTTCCGCAGTTGCCAATCCATACCCTGGAAGCTTTTCGTTAAACTGACAACATTTCTTTTGGATATTACTATGAAGCTTTGCCAAAGAATTTCTAGCCGACTTTTCAACAGCATCCGCTCTTTCAAAGAGAATTTTAATATGTAATTTTGAATACTTTTCGTGATCCCGATAAAACATGCGTAAAATGTTTCTCAATTTACAAAGATCAGCCTGCATTTTTGCAATCTTCTTGTATTTCTGAATGTAATTTTTCCCTTTGTCCTTATGCGTTCTTCGGTACAACCTCGCAGAGAATTTAATTTTTTCATTATAGCTTTTGTCACCCCAGTAACGCTCCTTGATCTTTTGTTTGGCTGTCTCAATTTTTACTTCTCGATACACCTCGACGGTTGAATAGCTTTGCTTTTGGTTTTTCTTATATTTGATGCGGTAATCTTCATCATTGTGATAACTCTCCTTGAACTTTTGTTTGGCTGTCTCAATTTTTGCATGTCTATAATCTTCATCATTGAGATAACACATCTTGCTGTTTTGTTTTGCTCTCTCAATTATTACTTCTCGATACGCCTGGTCGGTTGAATACCTTAGCTTTTTTCTTTTCAAGTTACTATCTCTGCTGTTTGTGTAGTACTGTTTTTTCAACTTGCGTATAGCTTGCTTCGATCTAACCATTATCTAATCAAGAATGAGAGAATTTACAGTCGTTCTTAAGTAGTAATTATGACGTCACGGCGTAATAATTTTATTTACGTCATGGCGCAATGATATTATTTCATGACGTCTTCAGAAACAACAATATATTTTCGTGTTTTTCTATTCACGTCATAGCTCTAATATAAAACTATGATGACATTCATTATTTATCTAGTAGGGTTTCAGACAAGGTAGTTCTAATGATATACTTTTGTTTTGATCTGACTCTATTTTTAGGAGTTTTGGGGTTTTATATTTCTTAGCATTGGACTGATCGTCTCTTACTAGGTTGCTAGCTACTGCTGCAACCCAAATTCACATATATATTTATTTATGAGAGGCAGCCTGGCCGAGTGGTTAAAGGCACTGGTTTTAGCCACCAGTCTCTTCGGAGGCGTGGGTTCAAATCTTACCGCTGGTATGCGATTATGTTTGAAAGACTGCAGTGTGAAAAGACATCGAAAATGCAGTTTTTGGTGGAAAAATTTATTCTCTTTTAGAAATAATTTATTTTATTTACTATAGATTTTTAACCCAATTAATTTCCTTTAAAATGAGCTATTGAACAACCCTCTACGATGTTCCAGTGCCAAGCTATCTCTGGATACAAAAGAAAAGAGAAAAAAATATCACGTTTAGGCAGAATGTTGTAATAGCTGCCACTTTTCTTGATTGTCAAGCCAATATATTTCCCTTGCTGTTCAAGCCAAGGGACAGAAAGTTTCCTATACAGGGGTTTCGGACAAGGCGGTTCTAATGGTGTACTTTTTGTTTTGATCTGACTCCTTTTTTAGGAACTATGGGTTTTTATATTTCTTAACATTGGACGTGATCGTCTCTTACTAGGTTGCTAGCTACCGCTGCAACCCGGAAAGTATTCCAATGATCGTCTTTTAATGTAATTTTCAAACCAAATTAGTTACTATGGCCTAGAATTTGTTCTTTACAATAATTAGGTTGCTAGTTACCACTGCAACCCGGTAGCCTATGCAAGTTAGCATACGCAAGAGTTCGTTCTTTACTGTAGTAGTTAACACCTAACTAAAAATAAAACTAATTTTAACATTTTAAGGTGTTTTTCTAGCTTGTATTAAAAAATTCAAACTATTGCTTGGATACCATGGATATGTTTGCAGTTTACACAAGCTGCAAAGAACGCACAGGATGAACTTTGTAAATTGAAAAAAAATTTACGAATGGTTTTACCGGGATTACGAAAAATGTTCAAAATTAAAGATTAAAATTATCTCTGAAAGAATAGATCTTGTTGAAAAGTCAGCTAGAGATGCTTTCGCAAAACTTCATAGTACTATCCAAAAGAAATGTTGCATGTTTAGTGAAAAACTTCCAAGGTATGGACCGGCAACTGTGGAACAATTTACAGATGTAATGGGAAATCTTATACATCACTGTGAATATATGCAGGCATAATTGTCCTTTACTTAGTTTCAGCTTAAATTCGATGATCAAGCCTTTATGTAATAATTAAAATCTCCTAATGTAATAAAAATAATTTGTTTTAATTACAGAAGGTTTTTAACCCCATTAATTTTCTTTAAAATGAGCCATTGAACAACTCTCTACGATGTTCCAGTGCGAAGCTATCTGTTGAATTACTATCCTATACCTTAATTAAGTGGCGTATAAAATTAAGTATAGGCAAGAGGTCGTTCTTTATTATAAATTTGTTATTCAAGCCAAAGGGCGGTAAGTTTCCTTTATAGGTTTTTCGGACAAGGCGGTTCTAATGGTGTACTTTTTGTTTTGATCTGACTCTTTTTTTAGGAGTTAGGGGTTTTTATATTTCTTAACATTGGACGTGATCGTCTCTTACTAGGTTGCTAGCTACCGCTGCTACCCGTATTTTAACCCTATTAATTTCCTTCAAAATGAGCCATTGAACAACTCTCTACGATGTTCTAGTGCCAAGCTATCTGTTGAATTACTAACCTATACTATAATTTAGTGGCGTATAAAATTTAGTATAGGTAAGAGGTCGTTCTTTATTATATTTACATAATAACTTTAGCGATTCTAAACTGAAAAACTAACTCAGTCCAATATATGCAATGGTGTGCTTTTCTAATGATCGTCCTTTAATATAAACTATGGACTAAAGTTCGTTCTTTAATGTAACAGATAAAAAAAAATAATTGGTGAATTGAAACTAGAGTAATTGCTGAAAATTTTAATGAAAATAATTTTATATCATGGATCGCTAAAGTCATTATGTAAACTGCAAAAATATTTATGGTGTAGGAGCAATAATTTTAATATTTTAGTTAAAACTAGAAAAGCACCTGAAAATTTTTATATTAGTTTTGATTTTTGATAGGGTCTTGATACTTGACACGTCGTAAAAAGTGACGGGTCTTGAAGTTATCAAATTTATTAGGAAGAAAATGTCCAAAATGGATTCTGAAAAGTCGAAACAACTCCAAATTATTGCTGATAGACTGAGAATTCAGTCTATTCTTGCCACAAGCGCTAGCAAATCTGGGCCTCCCTCATCATGTGCATCCCTGGCAGATATTTTGTCTGTTCTTTTTTTTCATGCAATGAAGTACAAAGTCTGTGCTCCAAAGGATCCTTCTTCAGATAGGTTTATACTCTCAAAAGGGCATGCTGCACCTATACTCTATGCAGCATGGGCTGAAGCTGGACTTTTCCCCAAGAGTGAACTAATGAACTTGAGGAAAATAGATAGTGATTTGGAGGGTCATCCAACCCCACGTTTGAATTTCATAGATGTTGACACTGGATCCCTTGGTCAAGGACTTAGTGTAGCTGCTGGTATGGCATATGTTGGAAAAAATATTGACAAGGCTTCCTATAGAAGCTACTGCTTGATTGGAGATGGAGAGTCTGCTGAAGGATCCATTTGGGAAGCAATGCATTTTGCTGGTCATTACAAGCTCGATAATCTTGTTGCTATTTTTGATGTTAATCGTCTCGGACAGTCTGAGCCAACGGCTTTGCAACATGATGTCGAGAGCTACAGAAAGAGAGCAGATGCATTTGGATTTCATGTTATTGTTATTGACGGCCACAACATTGAAGAGATAATACAGGCTTTTGACGAAGCAGCAGCAACTAAAGGAAAACCAACTGCCATCATTGCCAAAACCTTCAAAGGTCATGGACTAGATGGGGTGGCTGATCATGAAAATTGGCATGGAAAACCTTTAGGTGACAAGGCAGCTAGCATTGTTAAGAATATTGAAGAGCGTATAGCTAGCAGCAATGTTTCTGCCCCAATTGCTGAGTCTCCAGTTGAAGATGCCCCAGTCGTTAGCGTTACAAACATTCGTCTATCTTCAGCGCCGACTTACAAAAAAGGTGAGACAGTTGCCACTCGGGTTGCTTACGGTACTGCTTTGATGAAACTTGCACAGAACAACTCCCGGGTCATTGGCTTGGACGGTGATACAAAGAATTCTACTTATTCTGAAAAGATCAAGAAGGTTTCCACTGATAATTACATTGAATGCTACATTGCCGAGCAAAATTTAGTTGGAGTTGCTATTGGTGCAGCTTGTCGTAACCGAACTGTTGCATTCTGTTCTACTTTTGCTGCATTTTTCACTCGTGCTTTTGATCAGCTCAGAATGGGTGCCATTTCTCAGACAAACATTAACTGTGTCGGATCACATGCTGGTGTGAGTATTGGTGAAGATGGGCCGAGTCAAATGGCGCTTGAAGATTTGGCTATGTTTAGGACTATCCCTGGTTGCACTGTATTCTATCCCAGTGATGCTGTGAGCTGCGAACGAGCCTGTGAACTGGCAGCCAACACAAGAGGTATTTGTTTCATTAGGACATCTAGGCCAGCCACCGTTGTTATTTATGATAATGAAGAACAATTCCAAGTGGGTAGAGCCAAGGTAGTCCGAGAGAACCCTGGTGACAAGGTTGTCCTTATTGGAGCGGGTATAACTATGCACGAAGGTCTGAAGGCGGCTGATACCCTGGCGAGTAACGGCATCCATGTGTGTGTCATTGATCTTTTCACCATTGAACCTTTGGATGCCAACACCATTCGAGCTCATGCTCTGCGGGTTGGTGGCAAGATACTCACTGTTGAAGATCATTATCCAGAGGGTGGTATTGGTGAAGCAGTAGCTTCTGCCATGTCGACTGATACAAACATTACTGTCAAACGTATAGCAGTCAATGAGGTTCCACGATCTGGTCCCCCTGAGGCCCTTCTTGAGAAGTACGGTATTAGCGCAAATTGTATTGTGAAGGCCGTTTACAATTTACTCTAATGATTCCTTAGCACTCAGTTCATTTGTTTTTGAAGTTTAAATTCTTTGTTGATTCTTTTAGCATTTATGTATATACAGCATCATCATCCTAAGGTATTAGAATTCTTTTCGCATGATTGAGTTTATTTGACTCTATTTAGAAAACACTGTTTGTCTTAGAAAGTTAGCATACATGCTTGTGATATTTTAGAATTTGATTCTTTTGACATTTTGGTGAAGGCTGAAAATTGATGTGCTCTCATAGGAGAATACATCTCCTATGATAATGTATATCTCATAGGAGATAATAGCCTCCCCAAAATAGGATAAGTGAAAAAATAAAATTTATTTTACGTTGATTAAAACGCAAAAAAAAATATGTCGGACGACCTTAATGACTTATTAATAGTGCAAAGTTAGTCGCGAAAAATATAGAAATAGCTAAATCTATCCAGGAGTAGAATGGTCAATCAGATATTGATGAATTTAATATCCAATTGACCCAGTTTGTACAACTAACAAAAACAGACCTAGGAGCGCTAGTCGACATGCTCCTACTACGATTAAAAGGCCAGGCCTTAACCTTCCTAAAACAGATACAACATACCATAGGCAATAACGCCAACTTGCCAAAAAATACGGTTGATAACTTGTTAAAAGCATTCAAAGATAGGTTTATGGACATCAGTTCCATAAACAAATTAAAACACGGAACAGTGAGCTTTGACTTTTCACAGAATATAAAAAAATACCTTGATAATATACGCATTTCTGTAGAGGCAAAATACGGAAGTGGTTCGGGGCAACTGTATGAAAAAGTCATCCTAAATACCTTTTTGCAAGGGCTACCCCCAAAACTATATAGAGTGGTAATATCCAAAAATATTCAGACGTTGGAACTTGCAGTTCAGGAGCTAGAGCGATTGATCGAAGTTGATACGATGGTTGCTAATCATAGTAAAGCAAAAATAAATAGCGAAACTTAAAACCACGGTTACTCAAAATCATGGACGGATTACGGGTTACAAATACAACTCTCTATTATTATCCACAGGAACAACTAGGAAAACTTCGGATCAATATAACACCAAAAATTGTTTGACCTGGGAATCTTATGGATTCTTATACTGAGTTTGTACACTCAAATGAAATTTTAGAAGCACATGGCTCGGTCGAAAAAAACACTTGAAAGATTAAAAGGAATTTGTATTTTTCAATATATGAAAAAATATAAAAGCAGTATGTCGGAACTGATATATTTGTTTAAGAAGAAATAAGGTACCGAAGTCCATACATCCAATATTAAAGCAAACAGATACTGCAATGAATCCGCTTAGAATAGTTAGCATTGACACCGCAGGTCCCCTCCCACCCTCACCTAATGACGCTGGTGCTCCAGCTCGACACATAGTAACACTTATAGAGCACTATACTAAATTCGTCGTGTTAGCTCTGTTAAAAGACATAACGGCAAGATCAATTTGTGATTTCCTTAGGGAAAAGGTGACAGGGTACTTTGGTTTGTTCGAGCTTTTGATTAGTGATTCTGATCCTACTTATCGTTCCGAACAAATGCAAAAATTCCTAGACAGCATGAATATTAAATACCGCTGCACCACGCCATATAACGCCCGATCTAAAAGACAATGTGACAATTCAGTTAAGAAAATCAAGGCTACTGCCAGAGCCTTTGCTCCCAAGATCAAAGTAATTGGAGCTAATATCTCCCCGAAATTCAGCTTGCTATCAACACCGGCATTTTCGTAATCACAAAATTTTTACCGTATCAAATGACAACCAACTACCTTTCTTGATTTACAATTAAATCATCCTAACAGGACAGAATATACTCGACACGAGGATTACATAGTCGCTCTATACGAATCGCTATTTCTTATTCGCCAAATCGGCACACGAGAAATGAAAAAATCCCGTGAAGAACAGTTCATGAATTGCCTGAACTAAAACCGGGTGACTTAACATATGTACTGGACTTCACTGCAAGGGGCCTAGACAGGAAGTTTCCTGGGCCATATGTAATTACTAAAATGCTTTACCAGTCTGTTTTTCTTCCACAAGAACTTAGAGAAAACAAATGCACCGCACTGTACACCCACGCTTCCTAAAACCTATGAAAATACCACAGTGATCCTCCAGCGAAACCCCACGTTCCAAAAAGCTGTAGAAATCAGCCAGCTGCCAAATAGGTCAAGGAACAGCAAGGGAAGCGTTTTTCGTGAATCAGTTTGGAGGGAAACTCCTAATGTGGATAGAATGCCAGTAGTTTTAAATTTTTCTAGGCCTAGTTAGGGAATAGATCAAAGGGCAAAATTGTTCAATAAATTCAGAGTAAATTTCAAACAGGGGAAAAAGTCAGAGATGCAACCATTTTCAGTCCATTTGATAACCAAGGTGGTAATAATAGTTAACAATATGATCCTGAAATAAATAATACCAGTTCATCTCAACCTCAGTCAATCTCAGGTAGTATTGGCAGACAACAAGGAGAAACTTTAAGTTCTACTATGTTCTTTTATTAAAATCTCTCATAAAATAGTGCATATATTTAGTTAATAGGAATTATATATATGGATAACATTACTGCTGTTACCAACATTTTGCTCTCAATATATCGATTAATTGTAATAAAAATTGAGTTTAATTTTATAGCACATTTTATTAAGAAAATTTGAATAATTTCCAATCCTCATTTTTATAGATTTTCTGCAAAGATATGCTTTCGCTACATTAAAACGCGATAACATTTATTGTTAAGTCTATGTTATATGTTTACGTGTACGGACAATTGCAAGTGACTGCAGACCTAGTAAACAAAACGGCTTTCACTTAAAAACAGTGTCAAGATTGCCGGTTTTGTGGCCGAGAAGGGAAGAACAGTTTAAAGACTTATCCTGCCGAAGTGATTCCCCGTCAAAACGAAACAATTTTTTTCTCAGTGTATGTTTATGAGTGCTTACTTTAACTCAGTTTTTGCTGTTTGTTCTTTTAATTTTTATGTCCTAATTTTATGTTAACTTCATGGATATTCCGCGCCATAATACTAGAACTTTTAAGCACAGTTTAAAAATATCAATTTTTGCTACAGTCAGGATTTAAGTGATGTAAAAGATAATCTAGTTTTTTTTTTTTAAATAACTCAAAATTCTGAAGGGAAATAATGATAAGGAATTGTAGTTCTATTTAAGAAGGGGGTGAATTGTAAAGTGATCTGGATTTAAATTGTGTTAATAGTGTAAAGTATTTGGGATAAATTCGAGAAGCCTTTTTCAGGTCTCATGTTAACAGAGTTTGCTATATATATTTCAAGGAAAGTTCGGTTCCAGGGGGGCACTTTTGGAACTAAGGCTAGTCGAGAGAAACGATTCGTTTCCAGGGTGCTCGAACAGCCAATCGCTGGGAGATTCATAGAAAATATTGATAAACCTCTAGAAAGACAAGTATATAATTGTGCGTTTGGCCCTTAGATAGGGATAGTCTTTTTATATGACAGACTTTTTACATGAAATATCTATGGACTTGAATTATATGAATTATCTATAAACTTGAATATCTAACTCTGAAAATGGTATATTAGTTTGTAAGCACCTTTGGATGGGCTTGCCCAACTATTTAACAACAAAATAAAGCTTACACTGAACTATAAAAACCAAGACATATAACAAGTTACCATAATAAATACAAGAAGTTACCAAAAGGGTTTTTTGGAATGGCAGGAAGAGCTAATGGTTCAGACATATAGACATATATTTTAACAGAAGCGGTTTTCGGTCATAGCAAAAATATTAAATTTCTTTCGGAACATCATAAGAATAAAGAGGACCAATCATGATTTAGTTTAATGGCTGAAGATTTAAAATCTTTTAATCTTTTATCAATAATTGTCTTTGGAAAAATCATCTTCCTTCTACAATTAAAAAAAGAGCTACTGGGACAAAAAAAAGTTACTGTGACAAAAAAGAGTTACTAGTGCAAGGGGGTATATGTTAAAGGAATTTAGCAAATTTAAAATAAATGATGAAACTTGATGAAACTTATATCTAAAATCAGCATAAGAAGCCAATTCTTTTGATTTATCTTTTGATATTAAAATTCCGTTCTTTAGAGTTTCGGTTACTATTGAGACGAGTAGCTCTTACTATACTGTTCGTTACCACGAACTGTTTGATTGTATTTTTTAGTATTGGACGTGATTGTTTCTTACTAGGTTGCTGGCTACCGCTGCAACCCGGATAAAACTGCAACCATGATATGTCATATAGTGACTCAGTATTTCAGTGCATATGGGCTAGAGGTGGTTCTTTATTGTAAT